>NW_017100385.1:1608812-1621428 GCF_001263275.1 Habropoda laboriosa | reverse complement strand
AAAAACAAAAAATTGTTATTCTATATTTTCGATTTATTTTTTCACGAGGAAGTATTTTAACTTGCGATCTAAGGTTGGAATAATTAACAATAAAAGTATACAGTTTAGGCCAGTTCAAAGTTCAAGCGAGGAATACGCTTAAAATTGTGGAAAACACAGATGAATCCGAGAAATGGATCTCAGGTTGGCCATCATACTGTACAAAGTGTGTGCAAAATCAACCACGGCGTCACGACGGCACTTCAAGCTTCACGCAACAATAGCTTCATTATGTAAAACGATTATCGGAGACGAAAAAATTTTTCTCGAATATTCACTTGTAGTACAGCATGAATAATGCAAAACGTTGATTTCTTCAACGGAGGGCGGAATTATTCAAAATGAGTACTTGATTTTCTGACATAGTGGATTTTACAAGGAATCACGTTTATTTCAAAGCCTATAACCTCAAGAAAGCCATGAAATTCAGTCTCAAACTGTTGGGTTGTTGGTTGTGTGAGGTGGTGGAACAGAAAGAAATTAGGGGAAGATATGAAAACGTAACACAATATATTTCACACGTGGCATAACGCTACGCCCGTACACGAGTGAACGAAACCGGAAAAACTCTCGGGGAAAAACAGCCGACGCTCGGTGGGTCTCCACACGCGGGCACTTCGAATACTTTAATACAAACAAATTCTACTAAATTATCCCACAAATTGATCTCACATTTTTCTTCAATTTATCTTCCATTACAGGAGCTTAAATAAAGAGGAAATGTATCCAAGAAATAAAATTCCAAAAATTCTTCACATAATTTCATAATTAGCTACGCCGAAGAATACAATTTCACTGGAAGATTTATCCGAGATCCTGGAAAATGCAAGAAGTGAAGAATCATCCCACGGAATAAAAATTCAAATCGCTGGAAAATTGGACGAGCGCGATTCGCGAGAATCGATCGCGACGTCGAAATTACAACGCTTCAGGCCTTTTTGAGCACGTCGGATTCTCTGCTTGTAAGCTTGTCATCTCGTTGCCGGATATCCGGTGGATCCTCCGCGTGGCTTCGGCGTGCCTCTTTTATCCGGAAGCGAGGCTCGTGTTCATCGGGGATCGTTGCGTTTCGTGCGTAATTAAAATCGTTTCGCACGCGTGTGCACGACGCGTCGTCCGAACCGATAGCCGTAATCAATTTTTCAATATCGCGCGCGCAAATGCTCGCGGCCTGCCTCGCCACACGCCACAGCGACAAATCGATCCGGCCGCTTAATTATTCGCATCATTTCTGGGGGCTATTGCCGCGGGAGAATATCGCGTGAAATCACGCGCTAGCTGCGATTCTGTGATACGTCTCGAAATCGACTGCAGAAAAATTGCAATACTTCAGTACAAATCTCAAATCGTTGGGAGATATTGAAAGGGAAAAATGACTCAAATTTGGTTAAAAAATATTTTATTTGTCGAAAACAGGTTGTTTTTTCCTTAGAGTAGCTCGAGAAACGTGCGATTCTTAGATTTTTCTAGGTGTTGCAATTTTTTCTGGCGAGCAGTGTATTTTTAAAACTAGAATTACCGACCGGGTCAAAATGACCCATTAGTAGCTTTCAAAAAAGCGTGAATGTTCAATACTGGTAAGTATTATCGTTTGTAACTTTCCGAATTTATTTTCTACATGTGTGCTTCTGTTTGTATCGATATGAATCGAATTTTCCAATCACGGTTTACTTACATAAAAATTCACTTTTCGAAAGTCACTAATGGGTCATTTTGATTCGGCTGGTAGTTCTAGTGTTAAACGAGAGTGCGAATTAATATCTGCAGTTTAATTTTGATGGGATGTTGTTTGGAACGTTTTTTTTTTTTAAATAACGTTGTTTACGAGATATCAAGGAGATTTCGAATTTTTCGCAATGGAATGTGTATTTTTTTGTATCAAAATTTAAAAGGGCAGTTTGAAAGGTTACCTTGAATTTTTTAAATGGAATGCGTACCTTTTTGTGCCAAAATCTAAAAGAGCAGTGAATTCTTTTTTTATTATAAAAATGTAGCTTTGGAAAAATTTTATAAACATAGTTTCATTATTTTTGGAACAGACTATGTAGAAGTTACAAATGATTCTTCACCTGTTGACTGAGTTCACTTCTCAAACAGAAATGGAATCTCTAGTTTGTAATTAAACTGTTGTAACTAATTGCAAATTAATTCGTGCAAAATTGTACAACTAAAAATAAACAAACCTTCAATAGACTACCGTGTTCCAGATATCGACGAACCAACGACGAGTTAACTCGTCTTCCCCAGTTAAAGGGTTAAAAATGTAACCTAGAAAAACTTGCAAAAGCTATATGTACGATGCTCGACTCGCGACACGAAACTGTTCAAGCTCGAACGCGAATTGGTATCGTTGCGCTCCCGACAAATTAATCCCGGAAGGGCAAAATTCTAATCGTTGGTGTGGCGATGGTGAAAACGATGCTGCTCTTCTGTATTTTGTGGTAGTGCGTTTGAATATATTAGCTCGGTGTATGCGGTGATTGGTTGGAAGTCGAAGGTGGTGGAAAGGAGGAATCGAAAAATGCGGATATGTGATTGGATATTAGGAAGGAGAACGCGAGGGTGAAGGTGGTTTGCAAAAGTTTCAATAATTTGGGGAAACCCGGAAAGGGGAAAGGAAACATGACCGGGATGCGACCTGAACTGCTTTACAGTAGAGAAGGAATTTTTTAGGGGCTAGGAAGACGGCTGGAAAGGACTGTTTATTAGTTTATGACTCTTTACTGGTCGGTGGGCTTAGCGACCGGACACTATAATTTCGTTACTTTTGAAATACACTAATTGTTAAACACCATTCTCCAATTTCAGCTAACTTCACCCTTTGCCTAATTAAGCCACGATCACCGAGCCACCCTGTACATTCCAAAGTAACAGAAGCAATCCGAAGAATTTCACAGCGTTGTATATCTCTCTAAACGTTCCGTGAGCTGATTAATTTTGTTTGTTCTCAGATGGCCGATTACGGGATTTCATTCCAGCAGCCTAATTCCATTGGCGGCGGTCGCGAGGTGGCAACAAATTAATTACGATCGCGTTGAAACCGCGACAAGCATCGCGCGCCGTCCGATAAAGCCTGGCGAAAACTCGCGTGCCGTGAATCGAGCCGAGAGCACAGCAAAGAGAAAAGGGGTGGCAAGAGAGAAAGAGAGAGAGAGAGAGAGAAGGAAAGAAAAAAAAGAGCGAAGAAGAGATGCCTGGTTGAAATCGTCGTTGCTCGAGACTCGTAATCTCTTTAATGTCCCCGCGATTCACTGGAACCATGAAATATAATTTCTCGCGATAAATCGCGGTCTCCCCGTGACAAAAATTAAAACGCGAACGCATTCTTCCGACTCTCGTTTCATTAAGCGAGTATTCTTTAATCTCGGTGAGATTACTATAATACAATATCGTTGTGGAATTTAAATTCTTCGTTATGGCAGTGCTCCGTTCAGGAGCAGCCTCCTCGTTTTAACCGGAAGAGCACATGCGTTGGGGCAAAATTTTTTTTCCAGTCTGTATGTGTACAATCTATTACACGAAAATAATCAGCACTGACTGTGATAGCTTATATCGACCTGACAGGGAATACTGAATATACCCAGTGGTGTATCACAATGATATACATTTTTTTTTATTTAACCCTTTCGCTACAGCAGATCTTAATGCGTAACACTGACTGTAAATTTCTAACCACGGCTGTAAAATTCGATATATTGGCTCGATTATTAAATTAAGGTGAACGCGCGTAAAGAACGGAATTAAAAGGCTCAGAATACTTTAAAATACTTAAAAATTAAAATACATAGAACGAAACACTCCCGACACTATACTGTGAGAACATTTTCAAAACGCCTATAGGCGCGAATAGTAACGAAAGGGTTAAGCAATTTTATCGCGTTATCATAACGATATCGTTCAGCCTTGTTGTTGACATTTTATAACTGGCAATGCCTTTCTATCCTTTCTACAGTAAAAAAATCACACGCAATTGCTGTCATCTCCAAGGCACGAGCTAAGGTAATTAATCGACCTCGTAGGCGTTAATGAACCTCATCTAGACGCGAACAAAAAAGAATGAAATTAATGATTACACATCGTTCGATAATGACAAGTATACATCGTGTACCGGCAGTTACGCTTTTTCAGCCCTTCGTGAAACAAAGAAGTTTCACCGGAACTGATTCACAAGGGCTGAATCTGATCTCCCATTTATTATTCGAACCGCTCGTTCGCTAAATCGATGAACTTCACGAAACAGAAAGCAACGAAAATTGACGAGACATAAATATTGCAAATACTTTTCTTTACCGTCGCATTAAAAAATTACTTAGCTAAATTCTTACATACGTTAGAATTACATTATTACAAGAATTTACTTCAAGAGTGCGTACTTAATCACACTGACTTTAGAAATAAACTCATTTGACAAATCGGCGAACTCCACGAAACAAAAAATAAACAAAATTGACGAGATATAAATATTATTGATATTTCTTATACAGTTGCATTAAAAAATTAAGCTTAGTTAGAATTATATTATTACAAGTTACTTTAACCCCTTAACCTATGATTTCTTTCCGACCGTGCATGCAAGCATCAGCCGCTTAATATTTCAGTACTATATCAGGTAACAAAAACAAATCTATTACAGATTATTTACAGTCAGGAATCCTCAGTCTTAGATATTAAACCAAAGTCAGGATTAAAATGAATTTTTCATAGTAACATAACTATTTTTGTCACACTTTCACCAGAATCTCTGCCACGAGTCTGACGGGTTGTCATAAGTTAAGGGGTTAAGAGTATGGACTTAATCACACTGACTTCAGAAATAAACGATTCATTATTCAACGGCAGTAAAAATGTTCGTCGTTTAGCGGTGCTAAGTCTAATTATAAAGGAGATTTATTTTAAACATACAAAGATAAGCGTCGGTCAAGTGCTTTGGCGCTAAAATTTCAAAAAAAAAACTGAAAAAGTGAGGTTAACCACTTTGGCCATTGAACGAGGCTCGTTTTATCCCCGTCCTGGTTAATTAGAGAACGGCTAAAAATAATAGATTACGTCGGTGGGGGCTTAATGGAAGTTCTCACGACAGGTTTCTGCGAACGCACCGCGAAAATGTTTATGCAATCGGCTCAGCGATTTCATTTCACCGGCCATTTATTCATGCCGCCAACCCATGCGCCGCCCGTGCCTGTCGATGAACATTAAAAAGGCAACACGCGCGGAACGCTTCAAATCGTATTTCACGTTTCGGAATAAATCTCGCTGTTTCGCTGTGTGTTGTTTTAAAGCGCCGCCCATATTTCGCTAAAGTTTAATCAACGCGCGGTTGTTTAGGTTTAAGAGACGCAGGCGAAAATACTGGCCGCGGATATACGCTGGAATTTTGTTATTTTCTTCGACACCGTGAATATTTGCCAACGTATTTACACCTTCGATGGTCCTTTTTTATTCTTCTGCCTTCGATCGCCATTTTTGAGGATTTATTGCTTCTTCGAATTTTTAATTATTGCGGTTTAATCGTTACTCGTTTCGTTATTATTTGAGATTTTCTCCTTTTTAATTTTATGGAGTTTGAATTTTTCTTTTTGGTTATTTCTATTTTTGACGAAATTTGAAGTTTTGTTATTTTAAGAGAAAATGAGCAGTTTTGGTTGCTGCATTTTTCTACGTTAATTATTCAGCGAGTTTTGTGTGTTTTACAGTACAGCGAGTCTTTTATATTGTTAAAAATAAATATTATTGGTAATAAAATAGCACACACTTTGCATCATTTTCGGTTAGTCGTGGATGGTTAACGTGTTCATCAACCTTACTAAATCTCCCTAATTTCAATTCTTACGGATCTCACAATTTAAACAATTGTAAGAAAAATATTTTACTTAAATCACCAAAAAATTCTCGACTAAAAGACAATTCCTTCAATAAAAAAAATAAAAAACTAACTCCAATTTTCACTATAAATCCTTTTTAAAGCTGACCTCACTAATTTCAACAAATTACAATCAAAATTACTCAACCCAGCAAAAAACTGTCGACTAAAAGTCAATTTCTTCAAAACAAAAATAATCAAAACATAATTTCTCAAACTCTTCTTCAAATATTCGCAATTATGCAACCGCAACACTCCATAAAACACGAAAAACAATTCACTGATAACATTTATCAAGAACTTGAAAGATCGTTCGAAATGTAGAATAATTTAGAATAAATGTTGAAGCAAACGGTTTATGGGTGCTGCATGAAAATCGACATCCTGGAGTGCCGGTTTGGGGATGCCTGCGAACACCCCAGGTATGGGAGTGCACACTGTCACCACACTCCGTAAGCAGTCCTAATTGTGCGCCCGTCGTGTCTACGTCTTGTCCAAACATCTTTTTAAATATAATTATTTACCTAGCTTACACCACACGAGTTTATTTAATATAACCCCTCAACAATAAATATAGAAGAACTTTTTATTACAGACAACGATAATTCAAAAGACACTTATCCCACGACAAAAACCACGAAAAGCTGCTATTAGCCAGCGAACAGTTCGGCCAATTAGGGAGAATCATCGAATTTACAAGCAGCGATCGCAACGAAGCGATAAGATTCACAGAATTGCAATTGAATTTCTATGCTTCTCCATTATTCTTCGAATCTATCAAAGCAGCCGTGCTAGAAATCCAAGCAGGGTCAGTAATAGATTTTCCGTAGCCCGGACAGACTCGTAACCGATCGTTGGGACTATGCTAGTTAAAATCGAAAACGTTTTACCGTGAACGAGATACCGAGAGTTATTGCGCCCTTCTATCGCACGGCTGAAACATTAAAAAATTCCTGACAGAGACGACTCCCCGGCTATCTATCCAACAGCTGAATTTTTCATTCGAATTCTGATTTTTTCATCGGACACATCGACAGATTCAAATTTTTCTTCCCGGCGCTTGTATTGACAGAAGAATGCCGGATATTTTTGGCAGATTTGCAAATTTAAATTCCACCGTGGAACACAACGGGATTCCGCGAATATTGTAATGAAATATCAAAAGCTGAACGAGCGAGAGCACGACGGCTGCTAAGGATACTCAAGTTTAGACCAGGTTTACGATAAGGACGTGTCTCTGCTATTTTTCAGATTAAGGTTTGAATACGCGTTTAATGTTTCGTTGGCTAGGTCTTCCTTATTGCCAGGAGGGCTCCAAACCTCTCATAAAAGCGGAGAATTTCGAGTTCCTTCCTGCATCTCAATAGCAATTGACGTATCATAAACCCGCGCGAGCCGAGGCACATGCGAGCGAGCGGGACCGTTACCCTGGGTTTTTCCCATAAGCTCAGGTGACGCGACCTCACCCAGAACACCCCTTCCCTAAGGGTGAGCGGTTGGCGTCGGGCGTCGACCAAGGCCCTAACTTGATTCGGAGTCTTGGCCTCCCACCCAAATCTCACCCCCGTCAAAGGACCCAAATGGACGGACAGGAACATATAAAAGGACTGAACAGTGAGAGGCAAAAGGAGTGTGACATTGTTGTAAGGACAAATTGGTGAAATAGAACTCTGAACTCTTGTACGAACGATTACACGAACTTTGAACCTCAGGACATTGGACCAGCACATCTTTAACATTTAAGAACTTAGTTATATTGTATTCTTGGTACATAAGAAACTGTGTTGCAAATAAAGAGTTATTTGCTATATAATCAGGCTTCACGAATATTGTGGGAGTCAGCAATGGCAAATAATGAAATACGAATTTTTAACGATGATAAATGTCCTGTACTCGCGTCGGTTTGCGTTGTGTCGCAGACTTAGATCACGAGAGAAAATATTCGGATACCTTTTAACTAGGCCTGAAGCGGTCACGGACTGATTGAATACCTGGCTGTTCGTTGGTTGGCGTTCGGAACAAGACTGATTCGAAATTCGGAAGAAGACATGCATCTAAGTTACCGAAGGCGGAGTTAAATTTGAGAGGTGAAAAAATGGGAGAATATAGAAATATTCTTAAGTAGATGGAGAGAGGGCAAAAGTGGTGGTAGAAGGATGAGGTGTCTGGGGTTTGGGAAATTCCGGGAAAAAAGAGATCGGACATGAAAGAAGGAAAGTACCTTAATAATTAGGAAGCCGGAAACGAGTCTTGAAAACGCCGTTCGTTTATGATTTTACCGAGGGTACGCGTCTCTAACCGTCTCGGCTAATCCTATGGGCCGCGGGATCCTTCAGGTCCGTTTTACAACTGCCTTGAAATCTTGAACTAAAGAAGAGAAAATGTTCGGTACGGAACAATAAATTTTGTGAAATGAAAAATCAAGTAATGAACTAGAAGAAGAGATTTTTCTGCAAAGTATACACATGTATTTATTTTTTAAACGTATTTTCGTTCATGTTTGCAGAATTTGTTTGGATTTTCGGTATGTCGTAGTCTTTTTAATACCATAATCTACGATGTTTCATGATTTTGTAAAATATAAAAATGTAAGTAACGTTGTTTGTGAATAAAATCGCTAAAAAAATTGAATAAAATAGGATAAAATGGAACCTCGATGTTCGAATTATTTATTGCCGTAAAATAATTTTATTTTGCATTCTTTTTTTCATCAGTTTCATTGGAAAATATATGCTTTTAATTTTTTTTTAAATCCGTGCAAACAGAAAATTTATGTAACGCACGCACGAAAGCAATAAGAAGTTCAAATATTCTCCTCCAAGTTGCCTGAGTTTCTCCATTTTTTTTTAAATAAATAACCTGGCCGCGTTTATCGGCAGTTTTTACGTTGGAAATTAAACTAATATTTGCTCGATCGACTTTCGTGCGATCACCGATCCATCAAAGTCTTCGTTCGCTTGGTCCTCGTTGAAATAAAGTTTCTATTTTCATTGTTTCAAACGTTTGCGTCGGTTAGAGAAAAAATCATTGTGGGAAAAATTTGTTTGGATAAAATGGTAGAAATGGTAAAAAATTGGTCACTGGAGGAAGTATGCTGAACATTATTTTACCGTACAATTCGTAGCTGTTCAACGAGATTAACGTATTTTCAGAATAAACTTTTTATTTGCTTCTTTAATTTATAAAATGGTAAAAATGGTAAAACGTTGGTCATTGGAGGAAATGTGACATATTGAACATTATTTCACTGCATAATTCGTAGTTGTTTAACGAAATTAACGTATTTTCAGAGTGAATTCTTTATTTGCTTCTTTGTTTAATTTATAAAATGGTAAAAAGTTGGCCATTGAAGGAAATATAGTATATTACACATTATTTCACTGCATAATTCCTGGTAATTTAAGGAAATTAACGTATTTTCGGAGTGAATTCTTTATTTGCTTCTTTGTTTAATTTATAAAATGGTAAAAAGTTGGCCATTGAAGGAAATATAGTATATTACACATTATTTCACTGCATAATTCCTGGTAATTTAAGGAAATTAACGTATTTTCGGAGTGAATTCTTTATTTGCTTCTTTGTTTAATTTATAAAATGGTAAAAAGTTGGCCATTGAAGGAAATATAGTATATTACACATTATTTCACTGCATAATTCCTGGTAATTTAAGGAAATTAACGTATTTTCGGAGTGAATTCTTTATTTGCTTCTTTGTTTAATTTATAAAATGGTAAAAAGTTGGCCATTGAAGGAAATATAGTATATTACACATTATTTCACTGCATAATTCCTGGTAATTTAAGGAAATTAACGTATTTTCGGAGTGAATTCTTTATTTGCTTCTTTGTTTAATTTATAAAATGGTAAAAAGTTGGCCATTGAAGGAAATATAGTATATTACACATTATTTCACTGCATAATTCCTGGTAATTTAAGGAAATTAACGTATTTTCGGAGTGAATTCTTTATTTGCTTCTTTGTTTAATTTATAAAATGGTAAAAAGTTGGCCATTGAAGGAAATATAGTATATTACACATTATTTCACTGCATAATTCCTGGTAATTTAAGGAAATTAACGTATTTTCGGAGTGAATTCTTTATTTGCTTCTTTGTTTAATTTATAAAATGGTAAAAAGTTGGCCATTGAAGGAAATATAGTATATTACACATTATTTCACTGCATAATTCCTGGTAATTTAAGGAAATTAACGTATTTTCGGAGTGAATTCTTTATTTGCTTCTTTGTTTAATTTATAAAATGGTAAAAAGTTGGCCATTGAAGGAAATATAGTATATTACACATTATTTCACTGCATAATTCCTGGTAATTTAAGGAAATTAACGTATTTTCGGAGTGAATTCTTTATTTGCTTCTTTGTTTAATTTATAAAATGGTAAAAAGTTGGCCATTGAAGGAAATATAGTATATTACACATTATTTCACTGCATAATTCCTGGTAATTTAAGGAAATTAACGTATTTTCGGAGTGAATTCTTTATTTGCTTCTTTGTTTAATTTATAAAATGGTAAAAAGTTGGCCATTGAAGGAAATATAGTATATTACACATTATTTCACTGCATAATTCCTGGTAATTTAAGGAAATTAACGTATTTTCGGAGTGAATTCTTTATTTGCTTCTTTGTTTAATTTATAAAATGGTAAAAAGTTGGCCATTGAAGGAAATATAGTATATTACACATTATTTCACTGCATAATTCCTGGTAATTTAAGGAAATTAACGTATTTTCGGAGTGAATTCTTTATTTGCTTCTTTGTTTAATTTATAAAATGGTAAAAAGTTGGCCATTGAAGGAAATATAGTATATTACACATTATTTCACTGCATAATTCCTGGTAATTTAAGGAAATTAACGTATTTTCGGAGTGAATTCTTTATTTGCTTCTTTGTTTAATTTATAAAATGGTAAAAAGTTGGCCATTGAAGGAAATATAGTATATTACACATTATTTCACTGCATAATTCCTGGTAATTTAAGGAAATTAACGTATTTTCGGAGTGAATTCTTTATTTGCTTCTTTGTTTAATTTATAAAATGGTAAAAAGTTGGCCATTGAAGGAAATATAGTATATTACACATTATTTCACTGCATAATTCCTGGTAATTTAAGGAAATTAACGTATTTTCGGAGTGAATTCTTTATTTGCTTCTTTGTTTAATTTATAAAATGGTAAAAAGTTGGCCATTGAAGGAAATATAGTATATTACACATTATTTCACTGCATAATTCCTGGTAATTTAAGGAAATTAACGTATTTTCGGAGTGAATTCTTTATTTGCTTCTTTGTTTAATTTATAAAATGGTAAAAAGTTGGCCATTGAAGGAAATATAGTATATTACACATTATTTCACTGCATAATTCCTGGTAATTTAAGGAAATTAACGTATTTTCGGAGTGAATTCTTTATTTGCTTCTTTGTTTAATTTATAAAATGGTAAAAAGTTGGCCATTGAAGGAAATATAGTATATTACACATTATTTCACTGCATAATTCCTGGTAATTTAAGGAAATTAACGTATTTTCGGAGTGAATTCTTTATTTGCTTCTTTGTTTAATTTATAAAATGGTAAAAAGTTGGCCATTGAAGGAAATATAGTATATTACACATTATTTCACTGCATAATTCCTGGTAATTTAAGGAAATTAACGTATTTTCGGAGTGAATTCTTTATTTGCTTCTTTGTTTAATTTATAAAATGGTAAAAAGTTGGCCATTGAAGGAAATATAGTATATTACACATTATTTCACTGCATAATTCCTGGTAATTTAAGGAAATTAACGTATTTTCGGAGTAAATTCTTTATCTGCTTCTCTATTCAATTTATAAAATGGTAAAAATGGTAAAAAGTTGGTTATTGGAGGAAATATACTATATTGCACATTATTTCACTGCATAATTCCTAGTAATTTAAGAAGAAAATGTTTTCAATGCACTAAATTCCTTGCAAACACTTGAAAAAATTCTGCAATACTCAGAAATTCCCTGAAAACGAACGATGTAGGTGCAACAAAATCGATAGAATGTTTCACAGCATCGGCCATGCATCCGATTCAATATTTATTCCATGGAATTAATTATTCATTAAACGACGAAACGAGGCTTGTCAGTAACGACCATGAAATCCGTCGAAAAACTTCGTGCACTGTCCCAGAATACTTTTCTATCAATCGAACAGACAATAATCCAGAGGGTCGGAGGAAGGATATAGCTGGGGAATTGTTTGCTTTGGCGCGATGCAAATAAACGAATGCAACGTGAAAATGAAAAACAAAAGAGAGAGAGAGAGAGAGGTGAACAAATGGTCCGGGGGAAAAGAAGGAAAACTATCGATCCATTAACGTAATTAAACGGCTCGCACCGGCTTCTCGTTTCTGAAAATAAATCCGCACGAATTGGTTTGCGCTGCAATCGCGGCTTGCCAATCGAGCTGTTCATTTTTAGGACAGATAATACGGGATCCGTGCACACACGGATGAAACCAAGTCAATCGAGGATATTCATTCACCGTGCTATTTATTTTTCCCCGCCGGTATTCCTTCGCTTTCTTCTGTGATTGATTGGTAACTTACGCAAAATTTCACAGAAAGGAGGAGAATCGACGGAGCGACGAATAAGAACGGAGGTAAATTTGAAAAAGTTTTACAAAAATCTCAAGTTTCACAAAAATTAATAATAAATATAATTATGCA
>NW_017100385.1:1590391-1608657 GCF_001263275.1 Habropoda laboriosa | reverse complement strand
TCCGTTATTATTTGTATTTTAATTACACCTAAATAGCCTATCTAATCTTTTGCAGTTCAACGAGTGGGAAAAATATATGCAGAAATATAAAATGCTACAAGTGTTTATCAAAATAGCTGTAGGAGAGGAAAATTGTGACTTTGTTTCGAATTTCTTAATCTAAAAAATCTTGAAATTAAATACGACTGAAAAATTTCTATTATCTATTATTTAAAGTGGGAAATTCATGGATTTAAAATACATTTAATACAGGGAATTGTTAAAGTAAGGATTCAAACTTCGTCATTATGATTGGTAATTTCATGTATTAGGATAATTGGGTGATTCTGAAATATTTCAAGCGATTTCACTGTGATTTGACGTACTATCTGCTACTGAAATTTGTCTCGAATTTCATTTTTACAGTGGAAAATGGAGGTGTGAAAGATGTAATAGAAAATTGAGCCAGCATTCGAGTTTCACATCCTCTATAAAAATCTAGTATGTTCTTTTCATAGTGCGCTGTTTTAAAGTCTCTTTGTTCAGGAAAATCGAGCCATAAATCCTTAATGCTCACTCTTGTCCTTCAGATGCGTGGATTTATGACGCGTCAATTGCCATTGAGGAATTATGGAAAAAAATTTGTCCCAGGGGGGGGAGCCGATAAATTCTAACCAGTTCATAACCTATATGTATTAACATAACCTTAAATCATTCGTGATATACAAACTGTAACTAACTGCCACACGTGTGTGTATTATACTTGTCTATTTATTTACTCGCAATGTTCTATATTCCAAATAATTTATCTTTTCGACAATTTGTTACACAATTTTCGAAGATCCAAATTGAATTTATCTCACATTTACGAATGCTCGTTTATCATTGTCTCCCAAGGGGTTAGGTTAGGTTACTCTACTGGTGCATTTAAATAAATAAAATAAAAAATAATTTAAATTTTTGAAATAATTTTCAGCAAACAAGTTTAATAATGAAATTAATTACAGCTCGTTTAATTGACAAATTTCTCACATCTCTGAATAAAGTAAAGTAAGGAAGGATTACAAAGGCACTACGTTTGAGAAAATAAAAATAATAAAATTTCAGCTGACGAGTCTAATCTAATTCAACTCGTGTAATTGACAAATTTTTCATATCCCCGAACAGAGTGAAGTTCGAAAGGATTACAAAAGCACTACGTTTGAGAAAATAAAAATAATACCCCTAAGGAATACCAGTTCTCGAGTCCTCTTCAAAGTCCCAACAGCTATTAACCTTAAAATTCTCCCGAAAATGCTTCGCTGAATCGTCTAAACGAAATCTTCCACGAATTTCACGAACTTTCGGAACAGTACTGAAAGATCGACCTCGGTCAAAACTGCTCAACTTCCTTCACTGCATTTCTACCAATTAGTGGACTCTCATATTTTTTCCCAAAAAATCTAGCTATAACCTGAGAAACCTTAAAATTCCACGAAACTGCAGGAGCCGAGGAGAATTTTAGGGATCAAAAGGGAATCGAAATTGCGACCTTTGACAGGAAAAGTTGGGACTCTACGTCCTCTTTATTCCCTCGCTGTTAATATTCCTTTCCTTTATCCCACATTTGTGAGAGAATCTTTGCGAGAATAATGTGGTTCTGATCTCCAAACGGAGGCCTTTGTTAGTGTAATAGCATCGTCTTATAAGGCATAAAAAGCCATTCAATTTTTATTACAAACATTTTTTTATATCTACTATAGTTTTAAAGATATACAGGGAAATAGGGTAACACTTATCTTCATTCAAGGGCTGTTTTCACCCCGAAAAACCGAAGAGCCAAAAAAAAATTGCCCGACACTTCTCTTGAGGTTCCCTACAAACCTGCAAAGTTTCAAAAAAATCGGAATTTTCGGGTTACCGAAGTTCCCTTATCAGTGAATAATGACACTGTAAATATGTTGTAGCGACCCTCCTACGCTCTGCCACCAGAGGCACCACCGAAGGCTCCTATTTGTATGTATACAACTTCTGACCTGAGTCCTTCCCGGGTCTAAGGCACGGGCCTTCTAGAAAGCCTTGCTCACGAGTACACTAGGAGGCTCTCAGGACGAAATGCCTTCCACCTATCTTCTCTATCTCCTCCCTCCAACAATTCAGAGCGATGATTCAAAAGCAACACAGATTTCTTTAATCTCGTCAACGGTCAAACCGCGCATGTACCTACCGGTTCTCGTCCGATCACCGAAGTCAAGTTGCGTTGGGCACGGTTAGTACTTAGATGGGGGACCGCTTGGGAACTCCGTGTACTGTTGGCAATATGTTTTTTTTTTTTCATCCAAATTAAGAGCATGTCACCGAGAAACGAAATCCTTCCTTTCTCGTCCGATCACCGAAGTCAAGATGCGTTGGGCACGGTTAGTACTTAGATGGGTGACCGCTTGGGAACTCCGTGTGCTGTTGGCACTTTGTTTTTGTTTTTTTTTTTTCATCCAAATTAAGAGCATGTCACCGACAAACGAAATCCTTCCTATCATTGTTTAATAGTTCGTATTATTGTCTATTGTCAAAAAAGCTGTAGCGAGCCTCCTACGCTCTGCCACCAGAGGGACGGACTAGCCGCAGGTTCTCGCTAGTCCTCGTAAAGGCTCCTATTTGTATATATACAACTTCTGACCTGAGTCCTTCCAGTCCCTTCTAGGTTGTTCGAAAATTTTCCTGTAGCGAGCCTCCTACGCTCTGCCACCAGAGGGACGGACTAGCCGCAGGTTCTCGCTAGTCCTCATAAAGGCTTCTATTTGTATATATACAACTTCTGACCTGAGTCCTTCCAGTCCCTTCTAGGTTGTTCGAAAATTTTCCCCTAGTTCATCTCATGTAGGCATCTGCCCTACCAACTTCATCGTCGGTAACACCATAAACTTCCCAAGACGTCCGATAAAGAGGCCATAGCATCTAGGCGCAGATATAAAGGATTCACCCCACCAAAAAGAAGGAAAAAAAAGTCCTTCCGGTTTTAGTTCCTCCCGCGTCTAAGGCATGGGTCTCCCAGAAAGTCTTACTGATGAGTCGACTAGGAGGCTCAGGACGAAACGCCTTCCACCTTTCCTTTTCCGCCTATCTCTACCAGTTTCCTACCTCCCTTCAATCTGAATAGAGGTGTCGTTGTTACACTGATTCAGCGGATGATTAGTAGTATGCCAACATCTCATCTCCGCATAGTAATACCGACACAAATCTCCGATTCCTCTTAAAGTAAGCCGCAAAGCTCACGAAACGTCGGAACATTTCTCTCATAAGGACACGGCCTCAACGGTAATGACACCTGATTAATGGCCGACTTTCAACGGGTGGCGACGTCGATCGTAGATGCAACAGGAGTGATAACGATGCGCGAAGAGAGCAAAGTGGCGGAGTGTAGAGAACTGAACGAAGAGAGAGAGAGAGGAGAGAACGAACGTAGTAGAAGGGAGGAGGGAAAAAAAAGTTGCGTTTCGTATAAATGATTTATTGCTTTTCGCTGCTTAAAGCAGTGACCGGTATTTTTGCCGGCGATGCGAATTGCTTTCGGATTTGCCGCGATGAATATTAATAGCTCGGGATTTTTATTAGAATCCGCAGCTACACGCGTCTCGTCGCGCCTTGAGAAACGCTCTTTTTACCTGGAAGATTATGGAAATCCGATTTTACCCGCGAGATTCGACGCGGGTGTTTGCAATTTAGATGGACGACGGGGTTTATTGATGAGGCTGCTGTAGGTGCGAAACTTTCTCTTTATTTTCATCCGCGTGCGCCGTGTAAAATCGCGAGAGAAAGGGATTTTTCTGTTTGTTTTATGAATTATAGTTTGTAAATATTCATAGCTTGGTAATTGTTCGAAAATGAATTCGTTATTGGGATTTCATTGATGGAAATGCTTCATGCAAATTCTATTTGTTTGTTTTACAAGTGTTGTCATGCTGTTAAAAAATGTTTCTGTAATGATTTGCTTGTACTGTGTCCAGCTGGTTTGTTGTGTATAATTGTTACAGAAATAATATTTCTGAAAGCAGTCAAATTTGTTGTACAAATATTTCCATATTTTCAATTATCGTTAAGCTGTATTGTCATAAAGTTGTGTTATAATTGTATCATATTATATTCTAGAAAAAGTATTGTGTATAGAGCATATCGTTCAGATTTTTGACAACAAATTAATTCTCAATTTTATTCCCTGTATCATACTGAATTAATTATTAAAATTATTTACGAAAACAACGTATTAAAACAGTTTGCACAAGTTTAAAGCTTCTAATTAAAAACATCTCGCCATTTAATAATATACCTTCAACAAAATAATGTTTCCAATTTGCTGAAACAAGTACAGTGTTTAAAAAGCGAATCTGCACCCAAATAACTATTTATAAAAAGGAAGAATATTGCTGAACGATGTTTAATTTGACAGCTCATTGCAAACAAAACAACGTGTGTTAATAACAATCTCGAAGAATTACAAATAAAAGCATAAATAAATCAAAAAAAAAAAAAAAAAACAAATTTCTATAAAAATAAAACTACAAAATTTCCACTCAAACCCCCACTGAATTTCTCTAAATACACCTTGCAACGAGAGAAGAATATTTTCAATTTGTTAAACAAGCATTTAGAAAAAAATTGCTGAAAAAAAATGTCTGTACCTTGAAAGGATCAACCCTTAAGCTGGGCTTTAGTGGCCGCAGAAAGATAAATTCTGACGTCTGAACGTCGCAAGTAAAGCCTGTTCGATTCGCACAAAAGCTGTGCCTTTTTCATTTGCGTAGAAAATGCTGCACAATGCATCCGAAGAGCCAGCCCTATCGATCGGTTTGCAATTTGCAGGTGCACTCTGCACTGTCCCGTTCCCTGTCCACGTTGCAACCTGCCATTCTCTCTCTCTCTTTTTTGTACTCTCCAATTCGCTCTTCTTTATCAGTTAAACACAGCTCTTTCGCCGTTCAAATCGTTCGCTCGAACGATTTCGAAACGCGAAACAAGTTGTGCATGCGCGACCATGTCGCGCAAACGTAATCTGCTAATGCAAATTACTTCGTGACGTTGTTATGAAAATAATTACTCGCTATATCGTTGCCTTTTCGTCCTGTATTTCTCGTATTTACCGTCTCGCCTTTGTCGTTTCCCGATTTTCGATCGTTACCGAAACTCGATTATTGGATGAAATCTTTTTTACCGATCGATATTGTTACCATCATAATTTAATTTAAATTATCAATATTTAAATAATCCAAATTGATTGGATAAGTTTTGTAACGATTGATATTAACGCGATCGTATGTAATTTAAATTATCAACAGGATATTCGAGAATAGTAAATTCGATTATTTGGGTAAATTTTGCATCGATCGATTCGTTTGTAAAACGAAGTTTCGAATTTGGGAAGTAAAAATTTCTTTAACCCTTTCATGACCTGTGGGACGCATATGTTCCACTTGAATATTGGAATGAAAATTGATCTCAATTCAGTATCCATTGTAGATTTGAATTTTTATTATAAATTTTTATACGTAATTTCAATGGTCCCAAAGGGTAACTAAGATGGAAGAAAAATTTTTTTTCTATTTTAATAATGGCAAAAAGTGAAAGAAAGTTTCACATGTGATTTAAAATTCTAGAATCCAAAGTGATTTCACAATTTTTATTTTTAAATAGACATGGGTGACCTTGGAAAAAAGCAGAAAAAAATGATATTTATAAAAAGACTTTTCTTCCATTTTATTTGCCCTTCGAAACCATTTAAATTACGTATAACAATGTTCTCGTACCGCAGTAGCTAGAGAAGATAATTAGGTGGCCTGTTTTACGTGGCCCACCCTGTATAATTTACATAAACCTAATACAAATTCAGTCCCTGTTAAATTTAAATCCAGCCTTTACTTGAACGAAGATAAAACCAGCCATTCTTCCAGCCAACTCGATCAACTTTCTCAGAAAATCACACAACGCCAGAGTTCACTCAGTTCACTCCACACGTTTTCCATTTCGTCCGTAGAAAACGTAATCGCCTCAGGTACATGTGGCAATTTCCAAAATTTACGACACCGTGCTGTAGCACGCGTGTCCTGATCGATCAATGGCGACCGAATTTTACAGCCAGTTCCACTCCACTATATAACCAGCCACTGTGTTGCCGAGACTCGATCGAAACTTCAAACTTCACTGTGCACTTTCGTTTCGAATTTGCTGCATTCTTCATACGTTTATAATTACGAAAATATTTTCCATTAGTGGGGTATCGGATGAAGCTAGAAAGAATTTTCCAAAAATTCTGGAAAACTGAAAACGCCTTTTTCTCGAAACAATGTTCTCCAAAATGGTGGTACAGGTATCTAACAAGAGTTAAACCAATTGACAAGTGTTTTTACACATGTACACTCTGAATATAGTGTGCTGTTTGCAAACACTTTTAACTGAATATTGCAGATATTTTTTTAAGTTGTAAAACTGATATTAAATTCCAAATGTCGTTCTTTTAAGGGCTAGTCTTTTGTTTTCTGCATTTTCAGAAGTGATAACTGTCTCTCATTTTTTGTTACGTTTCGTTTAAGTTTTCAGTTAAGTTTAAGTATCTTTGAAAATAAATTTTTCAATACTCAATTAGAACCAATCTCATACCATTGTTCATTTTTTCCATACTTATTCCCAAAGAATGACTGTCGGTGCCCTATTTGGGTACGGGTGCCCCGATCCTACAGTACAATATCCGCTAACTTAAAACGAGGTGATTTAAGTGAAACGCACACCATTTAGAATTCGTCCAAGTCAATCTAGCTTGTAAACTCCAGAAGTATATGCTACTAAGCATACCACAGGCTCAATCTACTTGCACGCCCAAAAATCCACAAAGTACTCAAACTAGTTGTACTCTGTTCAATTTAAGAATAACCTCGCTCTCGGGCCGATTTTCGTCCGTTCTGCGCATAGACAGAGAGCGTAGCAGAGGGTAAGACGGAGGAAAACGTAGGCGGTTAAGTGGGGGGATTGGACGTTCTAGTGGTTCTAGCACCGCCTTAGGCACGTCCCATGCGCGAAACGAGGTTATTCTTAAATTGAACAGAGTAGAGAAATACCTCATTCGACAGACTCCTCCCTTACAAAATTTTCCCAGAAGACACCAATCGAGCAGAATTCATTCCATCTAATTAAAATTCGTTAATTACGCCTACCCTACTGTATGTAGTTACTGTACAGTACTGTAACCTGTGCTCTATTTCTATGATTGTGTTAGAGAAGATATATGATGGATATATGACCCAATCAGACACATTTTCCTCCTGAATTTTACACAGTACCTCGAAAAAAGGGCCTAACTCGTGTCTCTAACTTCCTCTTTCATTGCCTTCTTCCTGCGCCCCTTAGACCTACACCAGGCAGA
Source organism: Habropoda laboriosa (assembly GCF_001263275.1). Lineage (NCBI taxonomy): Eukaryota > Metazoa > Arthropoda > Insecta > Hymenoptera > Apidae > Habropoda > Habropoda laboriosa. The sequence continues at coordinate 1,601,291 of NW_017100385.1, read as the reverse complement.
GCTACAGAATTGGCGGCGAGCCAAAAAGTGCCGCAGGTTGGAACGCCGGCGAAATCGAATAAACAAAATTATGGTAAGACCGCGTGTGAGGATCTCGATATCTGTAGAATTCAGGGTGGCGAAAATCATCGAACCACTTTGTAGACTGGCACAATTAATGGTACTTGCGGCAGGTCGAAATGGAAACTTTATGGAACGACGTCGTTTAGGAATCGTAACTCAGAATAGATTATAGGGAATATCGGCGGTATTAGGTTCTCTAGGTTGGGCGTCGGTGTGCTTCCTGTAGAGCTATGTAAATTTAGCAATTTCGGTGTTTTAGTGGAACACTTGAACCACTAATGAGTTATCTGGGTAATCTTAATTGTTTTACCACTTTCTTTTCGCTCCTTTTTAAGTGTGAAGCTTGATATGTTTGTTGGATTTTCGAGTAGATGGGTGAATAGAGGTTCAAGGTGTACTGAATGAAATTCTGATAAGAAGTGCATAGTAAGATGGTTACAGAATAAGAGGATAAGAAGTTTGTAAGTCCTTACTGTAAAATAGGAGGGTAGAAAAGTTGCACGATATGCATATTTATAGGGTGGTCTGTTTATTTTTTTTAACTCTTACGGTATTCAGTGATAGGAAAAAACGAATAATAAATTCTATTCTTCACTATTTTATAGCGAAAATGGTGAAAAGTTGTATTGCAACACAAATTTTTCTGAAGTGGTCAAAACTTACGTCGTTGCAAAATCTCCAGAATAATCAAGAGAAGAATGATAAATAAATGTTAGAGTAGATACATTTAAAAAATAGGAATAATTTGAAAGTCCACAAAAACCGGTAAACTGATCGAAGAATACTATCAATAACACAGCTATTTCTGCGTTCCACATTGGAAAAAACGTTGCAGCCAAATGTACGACCAACAGCCGAAGCGATAGGAATGTTTCAGTGGTATGCATTGTTAAAGCATCGTTGTCTCCGCGATAAGGTACATAATGTAAGATGTTACTTTGCATGCTCACTGGTATCGATATTTTAGAACGTGACGACCATTAAGTGCTCTGGATCAATAGACAAATAAAGCCACATTATTTACTTCTGCCATAAAGTTGAGTGCAACTGAAGCTTGACGTAAAATCAATGAGCATCGTTCCCCCACCAGTTCTTCCCTAAATAGCTAGTTGCAGAAAATATCTCACCGACTAAGTAATACAAACATATTCCATACAGCACAATAATGAACCAAAGTTGTGAAATTAATTCTAACTTTACTAATGCAGTATTAAGTCATCCTGAAAGTTTTCGCGGTTTTAAGCCTTCTATTTTGAAGAAAAAAAAAAAGACTCCACTGAAATTGAACATTGTTATTGAAAATAATTTCCTTAATATTCGATAAAATCCAAAAATTCAAATTTCGACCGAATTATATTCGTGAATTCGGGAAATTTTGACCGGTTCATCGTTAATCGACACAATTTCATAATTAAAAGGTTGGAAGATAAGGTTTGATCCAGATTTCTCAAAAGGTTTCACGAATTAAAAGGTGCTATTCAAAAATTTTACTTATTATTTCTCGTTTTTATTAGAAAAATCGGATATATTAAAATTCGTTTCACGGCGAACGGAAAATCGTGTTCGTTTCAACAGGACCCGAATCGCGTATCGATTCACCGTAAGGCTTCCGTGTTCTCAAGAGCGCGAAGAAACCCTTCTCTTTTTCCTCCGTCGTCCTTAAGATCTCATCGACTGTCGCGTTTTGATATATGGCATGGAACAGACGGGCTTTCGAGCTTTAGCTGCAGGGAATCTCGAATCTCGACCGGAACGTTTCCATTTTAACCCTTTCGCGGTTCGCGGCGCAGCCTCCGTTTCCGTATTTTCCCCTTTACGCTCGAGTAATCAGATCGGTGGTAACGCGTGTAATCGCCGCGCGGAAAATTTATAAGCAGTGAATTTTAAGTTTTAGAGTATTTCATTTTCGTGTGAAATTGCTTTCAACTAGTGTACGCGTGATGTAACTAAGAATATTATTTTTGAATTTAGTTGGTCTTCGGTTATTTTTAATGTTAATTTATTTCGAAGTGTTTTATGTGGAATTATGTATTTATGTATATTTTCCGGAGAATTTCGACAATTCAAACAACCCACATTTATTGAAATTTATAACAATCCTTTTCGCGGACACTCATTTTATTACGCATGCATATTTGATGGTTTTGAAAATTTTCTATTTAGTAAAATTCGTTTCTTATCATCCTCGTTTATTCGTTACCTATTACCAAAATTTTCTTATCTGATGTAGAATCTTAAGGTTAAAATTTTGCTTTATTTAAAAAATCGTATCAACAAGTACTTCGAGATAAGAATCTTTCACTCAAAATCATGTAGCTACTGATTCTAAAAACAACCGATTAACTTTTAACAATTTTTTAATTATCATTCTGACAGACCTAATATTTCATATTTACATTAGCTATTTGCCTTTCAACATTTCACATTCCATCGTCCACCATTCGATCCTCCAACTTGCCAACCTTTTCAAACCATAAAGCACCAATTCAATTCGAACATAAGAAAACTACTGGAAAAAAAAAAACCATAATCCCAACAGCACTCAAAACCATAAACCTTTCCATCACTCCAACTCTTTCATACGTCTCCTCAAACGATTCAACTCAAATAAACCCATCAATCTCATCGTCGAACATAAAACGCGTTATTTGCACTGGAAAAAACTCAGCTTTCTCACTTTGTCCCTTTGCAATATCCATTTCCATATACCCAACCCTCTCAGATACTTCACATTTCCTACATCCTTAAAAAATAAAAAAAAAAACCATCTTCCACCTTTCAGTCACCATTTTCAATCTCTTATGTACACATGCTTCATTCGTGACGCGAGGTTTTTCTTGGGAAAAAAAAGCAAGCAAAAGAGCTCTGTGCTTCGACGTTTTTAAAGCGGCAGAATAGAGGGAGGAGCTCTCAGACCTCGATGATCTCGATCGGGAAGTCACTTGATTTCAATGACTCATAGGATTTCCGCTCGATCTCGACGTTTTGAGAAACGCGAACTTTCTCTACGTCGTTTTCACAGCCGTCACACTGTTATTATCCTTGGTATTTCTCCGTGCACGAACTGCTCGAAGCGGCGGAGAGCAGCTTCTTTCCTCGAGTGGAGAGAATCTGCAAGAAAGGGTCGCGCAAGAAAGCGATATTCGAGGAAACGCTTCTAGTAGCAGGCTGCTGGCTCTCCTTGAATAAGAGAACGCGGGCCCTTTGATTCCATGGGAGTCGCGAGAAAGATACTTCTCCACCGAGCGTGCGCGAGTTCGCTTATCGGTAATTACGAGAATTCGATTTTCAGCCCTTTGTACGCTGGATTTCAATGGATTCGGGGGTGTTCGCGGAAACTGAGCGAGAATGTGGAGAATGAACGAGCACGTGGCGCTGTTCTGTCGATGCTGTTTCAGTTAATTTCAGTGTCTGTGTTGTTTTAATTGCTTCGCTCTCGTCTGATTTGTGTAAGATTTTTTGGTGTTTATTTAATTTAATATTATCGAGGAGAAAATGGAAAGGAGTGCAATATGGTGATAAGAAATAGGTGGAAAACAGTAGATTTTATGTAAGATGATTTGGCGTTTTATTTATTTTCGAAAGAATACTTTTCTATTTATTCAATTTAATATTATCGAGGAGAAAATTGAAAAAAGTGCAATATGGTGATAAGAAATAGGTGGAAAACAGTAGATTTTATGTAAGATGATTTGGTGTCTATTTTCTTTTTTTGTGATTTATTTATTTTCTGAAGAATCATTTTTTATTTATTTAATTCAATATCATCGATGAGAAAATTGAAAGAAGTGCAATATGGTGATAAGAAATAGACTGAGAACAGCAGATCGATAAGCAGGGTAATAATAAAAGAAGTAAGTCAGCGAAACAAGGCAAAAAGAAATAAAAGTCTCAAATTCACCCTTCGAAACCATTTAAATTACGTATAAAAATTTTCTCACACCCCCATAGCTACAAAGAATAATTAGGTGGTTTCTTTTACGTGGTTCGCCCCGTACACACACTCTAGACTACATAGCAAACCATAAAATAATCAAAAAATTTTTTAATTTGAAAAAGTAATCGAATTTAAATTAAAGCAAACTTAGAATACGCTCTCTTTTCCACGTTTATTTACTTATAATCGAACAGTATATTTCAATATCCGATTAATTTCACTTCGATCGCGTATAAACACACGAAAATTCTCAAATCGCAGAATCGTTTCGTGATTACAAAACGCAGTATACATTTTGTACGTCGTTTTTGCAATTACAACTGAACACGAAACGACTTTAATCGTTAAATTAGGTTAGTCTACAGCTGAGTCTCGTTTATTCTCCTCTCTCCTTTTTTTTTTTTCTAATTTATTTCCTCGAAAGTTTTTCCACTCGCTCTCGTCCAATAAGGGAACACCGTATGCGTTGATATTTTTCTTTAACGATGACAGGAACGATGTTAACGCTTTATCGATGGTAAACACCAGGCTGCACTTCTAAGTGTGGAACAAGAGTAAAGTAATAAAGTCAACAAATGTAGCGATTCGCTTTAGAAGATTACTCTTTCTTCTTTCCTCTTTACGCAGTCGTTTATCTCGCTCTAGTGTTCTCTTAATACTCCAACTTTTCATCGCCTACACTTTTCGACCTGCGCGCTTTCTTCTTTCTCACAAGTGTGCGCTTTTAAATCCTTAGAAATGGTAGTTTTGTGGAAAATATAGAGATAGGAATTCGCACACGGAATTAATTTTCAATTGTCGTTAATTCGAAATGGAGACACTCTATGTTATATACATTTGCAAATTCCGCGAAACAAATGTTTCGTGAGTGAATTATTATTGCCGGGGGTAGAAACTTGAAGCTCGAAATGGATGCACGAAAATATTCGCGAGTGACTCTTCGTGCGCAGCTAGATTTAAATCAATTTTGCCACGCAATTAGTGCCTGGAAATTAGAGAGGCCTTCAATTACATTGCCTCCGCGATTCGTTTGCACAACCTCAATCTGACATTAATTGCAAGAGACCAATTCGATAATATTCGACGGTTCCTTATTTCGGATTCCCTCGTTAATTACGCGGAAAATTCTAAACAAAACTGTGCGAAATGTTGATCGATTAATTGGCTAATGAAACAATGTACCCCATTTTTCCTTCGTTTTTTCTCTCGAGATTTAGTTTCGTTTCGTTAGGTTGTTTAATTTTAAACAAAATACTAAATTAAATTCTAGCAAGTCAAAGTTTTCATTTACTTGTTCAATTTTAGTTTTGCTTAAATACATTACTTTATGCCATATTAAATAAAATTTTTGCATATCAAAGTGAAATATTTTAATAATTTCTCTATAACTCGAAATGCCATTTTAATTCAAATGCATCAAACAGGCAGAATAATAATTTACAATGTTTCCTTAATTCGATGCTAAATATTCTTTCCTAATTTCTTCAAATTTCAATATCCATTGAAAAATTATGCTGAATATAAAAGTCCTTAAAAAAAAAAAAGGATTACATTTTCTAAAGCTAAACAGCTTAAAACGGTTAAATTTCTAAAATTGAACAGCCTAAAACCACCATACGGAATGTTCACTATAACTCCATTAAAAAATCCTCAAATCGTTGGAAAAATAATATGGAAAATAAAAGTCCTTAAAAAATATATATATATACATATACATTGGTTAAAACTCAACAGCTCAAAACCACAATGCGAAATTGTTCGGTATAACTCGATAAGGAAATCCTCAAACCCCGTTAAACGTCTCCTCTCGAAAGAAGGAAAGAAAAAAAGCCCTTCAACGGCGTCGAATTCCTTTTCACCTTTTGAAAATTCCAATTTACCGAGAACGAATCGCGCCAAACTCACGTTTCTTCCAAACGCAGACCGCCTTGCGTGCAACCTTTTCACGAGCAAAAGTATCTAACGTAGCCAAAGTGAAGGCGTGCATTTTCGCGCCGGCAAAGGATTTCAATTTACCATGTAACACCGTGGCCCCCGCGATACGCATTATCCCCCGTAACTCGATGCCGGCATGCAAATGCATTTTTCGAAAGTTCATCTCCTCCCTCGAATCTCACGTCATCTTCGAGAGACGTCGCGAACGCTGGATTCTCACGCCCACATTTTCCTCCTCGAGAAATTGCGTAGAATAAACGAGGCGGAAAGGCTGAACAGGGAAATGGACGGGGAGTAACGACGATCTCTATAACTTCAACGGTACATTTCCCGACGGCCTTCTTCTCTGATTTTATTCCTTCTTCTCTTCCTACCGATCGAAAACATACATTACGCGTAGTACGTTTAGTTGCAACGAGTCGACTGTACGAGAATTATACGGAGTATCTAGCTCGTTAAACGGCGAACAGAGCACAGCGGAAGTGTATTTTCTGGAGTGATGTGATTGAAAAAAAAGAAGAGGGAACGGAGTTGAACGGGATAAACAGAGGGAAATAAATTAGTGTGATTTACCGTGGTGAGTGGGAGAATGTAACGAGAACGGGGAAATTTATGTTGTACGAGTTTGAGTTGCTGTTAGCGTGGTAACTAGGTCAGATTACGAATTTATCGTAGTTCTGTTAAATAGTGAATTATTAATAATGACGATCGTGTGAATTCAGTTCGACAAATATTTAATTAAAATTGAAGTGATCTGTTAGAAATGAAGTAGACACTATTCGGTACTTGATAGAAATAAGAAATTTCAAGAATGACTTTAGTATGGTGGAAATTCAAATATAGTAAATTAAACCGTACTTCATATTCTACAATATATGAAAATCATAGGTTACATAAAATTTCTAAATAATGACTGCAGGAATATTGTGTCAGCAGGATTCTATAACCTATATGTATGTACCTATGAGTATATATAAAATTCGATATAAATTATATACAGGGTGTCCCAGTTTTTTCCGATCGAAATTTATCAAACTTTGTCAGTAGGTTCTATGGGTATAAGTGAGAAAAAAATGTTATATAAATATAGGTCGTTTGAGGCTTTGTTAAGAAGTTACAACAATAATACGAAGTACGAAGGGAATGGTAACGAAGTTGCGGTTAGCAGGAACTGAAATGGAACTGGAAGAAGTTACATTCAACACATTCAACGATCTCAGATCGTAAACACAGCTTGTGTAAACAAACTATATGTACACGTCGTTTAACTATTCCTATTTTGTATCATAATTATTTATGATATCAATTGTGCCAATTATCTAATTCTTTAGAAACCTTCACACATTCAACGATCTCAGATCGTAAACACAGCTTGTGTAAACAAACTATATGTACACGTCGTTGATCTATTCCTATTTTGTATCATAATTATTTACGATATCAATTGTGCCAATTATCTAATTCTTTAGAAACCTTCGAAGTTGATTTTTTTTTTTTGGTAAAAAGAGGGTTTTCCTCTTCAAACTACCACAATTTCTATAATAATTACAATTTTTACAGACTTTGGGAATTTTTCTCATAAGTGAAACGTTTCAACTTTTTTTTCAAAGTCTCCAAAAATCGTTTTGGGAATTTTTCTCGTAAGTAATCAATTGAAATGTGATAAGGTGCTGACGAACTAAAGCCTTACTCTATGATTAACACTTAAATTTATTAATAATAAAAGAATACAAACTGAATATTAATGTAAAAGTAAAATGAATCTGCACATGTGCTCACACACGCTCTAAGTGCACACTGTCATCGTGCGGACAGAAAAGAATAAGCATCATATTTAGCCTGATGAGGTGGGAGAGCAAACCACGCTTGAAAATGTTTCAACTTTTGTTTTCAAACTTTACCTATTTTGAAATGCCTCCGGGTGGTGAACCTCCTTAAACCCAAAGAAACCAAATAAATAAGATCTTCTCCGCTACAAAATATTCTAAAATTTCGAAACAACCGATACACCAACAATCCCTAAAATCAGAAACTGATCTCCAATTCCTCTCTGGTCCCAAAATCGATCCGTCATTAAGTCACGTATAACGCGTGTAATCGCGCACGACACAAAAAGTAGAAAGGAAAAAAAAATAATGGCGAAACGCTCGGCGGAGGGTGAAGCGCCCGCTGACCCTTCGAAATTTATTCACGTACACGGCGTGCAGATTATGAGATCAGAATTGATACGTGCGGCACATTCAAGTTTCCCTCGGAGAACCGTATATTTTCCCGGGTTATTCCTATTCGCAAACGAAGCCTCCGAGTATTCGAGATCCTTGCTGAGTTATCCAGTTACCTTCTGGCACACCGCGCTCCATTTTATGTAGGAAAACGAGGTGTAAAAGGCGAGAAAGGGAGCAGATTGGATCGTACACCGACCTGAAAATTTCATGAATATCTGAATACGAACCGTGTCCTATCGGGAAAGGGTGAATGCTGTCTGTCGATGAAGATGGCCCTCTGCTACTTGAGAATTGATTAAGGCGTTAATGGTGAAAAGGATTTGTTACGATTTAGCTAAGAATATTCGTTCTACTGTGAGCTGCAGTCAGTGTCACAGAACTGTTCATTCAGAAAAGAATAACTTTTTTAAAATTGGACCAAACGACTTGAGCTTTTTTGGGAAGTTAGAAGGATCAGCTTACTATGTAGATGGCCTGCAAAAGAAATTTCGAAGAAACTGCAATTGGAATCGCGAAGAAAATAGTGAAGCTCGCTTTTTAAAACTTTTTTCTATCTGAGCCGGTGATGAAAATTTGAAAAGTACATTTTGTAGAGTTATGTCAGTAGTATACACGCTGAAAATTTCATCGAAGTTCTATATAGATGTAACTGACGTTCGTTAATTTTATGCGAGCCAACAAGATCAAACAGGAGCAGACACAATAATTATGAAACCAAGGGATGCCTGCGAAACGATTTCATCTCTATTACCGTAGTTAAAATTTTCGTCATACTCATTGTATAACATCCAGCGACCAGTTAAATAATTATAACAATCTAATACTGTTACTATTGTAGGGAACCTAGAGAAAAATATTGAGGGACCCAACGGCAAATCTAACCCGGGACCTACGACTTAGCAAGCCGAGGCTTTACGCGCTACGCCAACCACTCCCTCTGTATTGTCCCGTGCCGGTTTCCTATTTTTGGGGTATAGTGGCCCCCGATACTACACTATATGTTTTTCAGGATGAAATTTCAGGATGACATTCTATTTATAAAATTTCATTTTTGAAACCTCATTCTACGATTTAATTTTCCTGTTAACACTCGGATGTTAACTTGGTATCCTAACTACCCTTCACAGTGGTCCTGAATAAATTTTTTAAACGTGAACTTTCAGGATGACATTCTATTACTAAAATTTCATTTTTGAAAACTTCGTTCTATAATTTAATATTCCTGCTAACACTCAGATATTAACTTAACACCAGCGTTACATATGTGTGACACACCAATTGCCATGATAGAACGACGCACAGTTTGAGTATTTAATGAATATTAGGTGTGTAGAAGTGCAAGCATCTATCGTATTATGTAAAACTAAGAAAAATACAGATATTAAGAATGTAAGTGAAAATAATTCGAAGGATATTGGCGATGCTTCAATAGAACCGTGGTAGCGAACGTGTAAATATCCCAACAATCACCAAATGATCCAATATTTTCAACACACGTCTGGAACAAATTTTTTCGAGATCAAGCATCGTTCGAGAAAGAACAAAAACAGACCAGGTTTCTAATAAAATCTCACACTTCAATCCCTCATCTACGCCAACATACCCCTCAAAGAGTGTGTCATCAAAATCAACCAAGAACACCAAAAAAAATAAAAGAAGGAAAAGCACTCGATCTAGTGAACACGAACCATCCATTCGATCAAACCGATAAACATCGTGCTCGTTTATAATTCACCTCGCATTTAACGACATCGTTTAAAAGTCCGTTGTGCACTGTTACATATCCTGTTCTTTCATCGCGCGAGTCCGCAAATTGGATATCGATTTTCAATCTTTCGCCAGAATTTCGCCCGTGCGCCCTTACGTGCTCTCGTAAATCCCGCGGAACTGCTACACTTCTCTTCCCGAGGATCCTCCTCCGTCGAGGAAACCCGCGTTCGATTCCCCGAGTGAAATAATTTACGAAGTATAATTTCAGGGGCGGAGCCACCTTCAAACACGTCTCGCGATCAAACGGTGGAGATTGCCCCTACATCGGGATCGGATCGTAAAACGCGCACCGCCACGTCGAATCGGGCGTAAAAAGAAATTACGTTAAGCTCGTTCAACGGTTCGACCGTTCCAACAAAAGCACGATTCGTAGGAAATTCTGCAGGAGTTTTTCGAAGGAACGAGGAGGAGAGAGAGCAGCATCGAGGTTACGGTTCGAGGAACGTCCCGTTGAAACGGAGGAGAACGATGTACCAGTGGATCGTGGTTCCAGAGGGACATGTAGAGGGACTTTAAATCTGATTTAAGCTCGGTTGAAATGATGGGCGGTGTGTTGAGTTATTGGAACATAGGGATTATCGTTCGAGTGTTTCTTTTTTCTTTTTATGTAAATGTCGGGGATTGCGGATGGAACTTTTATCATTGCGGGAGAAGCTCCGAGAAATATATAGGGTGTATTTTAATAAGTGATTCCTTGGGACTGTAAATCTGATTTAAGCTCGATTGAGGTATTTTTGTTTTTTTTTTTTTGTGCGAATGTTGGAAATTGTGGATGGAACTTTTATTGCTACGGGAGAAGCTTGGAGAAATATATAGGGTGTATTTTAACTAGTGATTTCTTGGGACTGTAAATCTGATTTAAGCTCGGTTCAAGTGTGTTTTATTTTTTTTGTTCCTTTTGTGTAAATGTTGGAAATTGTAGATAGTTTTTATTACTGTGAGAAGAGTTTGGAAAAATATATGGGATGTA
>NW_017100385.1:1587770-1590293 GCF_001263275.1 Habropoda laboriosa | reverse complement strand
TTTCATTGTTCTTCAAATACCTCCTTTATAGTAACCATTATTTTGAATAATACCAAAGGAAGAAACAGTAATTAATCGTAACTCCTTTAATTCATAAATGAAGAAAATCCTGAATTACAAATTTTTTCTGCCTCAAAAAATGTCACTCATACTAAAATTAACACTTTCATTTCCAACTTGTATCTGACCACTAAAAAAGAATAATTCACAAACTACATCCCATTTCGTCTATCGTTAAAACCATTTAAAACCACCGTGTATACTAACGAAACGAACGATCATTCGCAAAATGTTCGCGCAATCTATCCAACTATCACCACCCACGCGTTCTAAACTTCATCGAAACTATCCGAAACTCGATTCCATAGATCCTTTGCCCCCTCGACCCTTAAACGGGCGAGCAACCTTCGCGGTCAGCGGGACACAAGCGACACAAAAAGGATAACGATATGGAAACGTCGTTCGGAATCCATAGATCATCCGTCTCTTCCTCGCGGGTGTCTATTTTGATGGATTCGTAGCTTGTTTGCTTCCCTCATCGCCTGTGAATCGGATATCGATTTTCGGTTTGCCCGGTCCGCCTCGACAGCGCCGGGTTTCGCCGGATTTTCTTGCTTCATTTCACCCAAAACACTCTAAATCTCTTTATCGTCTAACCTTCCCCCTCTCGCTCTGTCTCTCTTCCTTCTTTTCTCTCTCAGCTTTGCTTCAGGTGACTCTCCCTCTCTTACTTTGTCCATGGATAAATGGCACTCTCTCCCTCCTCCTTAGTTTTTCTTTAGGTAATTCTCTCTTTCTCTCTCTCTCAGCTTTGTTTTGGGTGGCTCTCCCTGTCTTACTTTTTCTCTGAGTCAATGTCATTCCCTTTCTCTCTCCCCCTTAGTTTTTCTTTAGGTGATTCTCTCTCTCTCTCTCTCTCTCTCAAGTTTGCATTAGGTAACTTTCTCTCCCTTAGTTTTCCTTTAGCTAATTTTCTCTCTTTCTCAGTTTTGCACTGGGTGACTCCCTCTCTTACTTTTTCTCTGAGTCAATGTCACTCTCTTCCTCTCTTCCTTAGTTTTTCTTTAGGTGATCCTCCCTCTCTCTCAAGTTTGCATTAGGTAACTTTCTCTCTCCCTTAGGTTTCCTTTAGCTAATTTTCTCTCTCTCTCTCTCAGCTTTGCATTAGCTAACTCTTCATCTCTCTCCCTCTTTTACTTTTCCTCTGGGTGATGCTCTCTCCTTCTCTCTCCCTTAGCTTTTCTTTACGCGATTTTGCATTAGCTAACTCTTCATCTCTCTCCCTCTTTTACTTTTCCTCTGGGTGATGCTCTCTCCCTTAGCTTTTCTTTACGCGATTCTCTCTCTCTCTCTCTTCCAAGTTTGCATTAGGTAACTTTTTCTCTCCCTCTCTCTCTCTCTAGATTAATGTCACTCCTTCTTCCCCGACGTGGATGTTGCTCTCGAGACGAGCTGCAAGTTTCCACAGGGAGCATGGGCCACGTCACGCTACACTTACTGCTCGACAAAAAGGACGAGAAAATCCTTCTGTCCGGGGGTAATAGAATCTTCGAACTCAATATCGAAGACAAAGCTGGAGGAGCTGAGCTGCTCGATAGGGCAGGCTGTCGTTGCTCGGAGGTCATCATTGCGAAGTAGCAGGCTGGTTCAGGGGGGTTATGGAGTAGTCACGTTGCAGCGACGTTCTGCTTCCAAGATGGATTATTTTAAAAGAGTTTTGTTGTTTCCAGCCGATGAGCAGGATAATAAGGGGATCGAGTGGATAAAGAATTACTCTACTTAGGAGGATTATTGGCCTAGAAGGGTATTTAACAGATTGCTTAAAACTGTTGTGTTATTTAACCTGCTCCTAGAGTTCCTGATTTTCAAATCTTTATCTGAAACATTGTATTTTTTCTTTGTTGCATTCTGTAGTTAAAATACAACCTTTCCCGTTTGAATTGTTGCTTAATATTTTTTATCTTCGTGAGGTGTTCCTCGCTTGTTTTTAAATTAAAATTACGTTTAATATAATAATACAAATAAACATTAGTAAATTTAGTTTTTTATACTTGCACTTTGAAATGAACTTGCTTTAGAATTGTTCACCCTGCATCTTCAAAAAGATATTTAAACCGTGACCAAACTTTAGTAAATAATTCTACATATTCAAGTATTCTAAAACAAATTTAAAAAACCTTAACACAGGAAATAAAGAAGCAACGAAAAATTCAAAAGTCAATATCCTCAAAACTCAAAAAATCCATCCAAACTTCAAAGTTCAAGACCACGAGTACTTTCTCTCGAAACATCAAGTTCAGAAAGTTTCCAACACATTGAAAATCAGAAATGCTCAAACAATTCACACCATTTTCACCATAACAAGTACATTATTTATTTTTCACAGTTCTATTCGATTCCGTTCGAACCAACAGTAAAACAACTATCGATGGGTCGTTGAGGATCTCCACAATCCGGATCGAAAGGTGTTTCTTTCGAACTTGCATTTCAAAGCAAATCCTATTACGAATTTAGAAACGCTTA
>NW_017100385.1:1572843-1587500 GCF_001263275.1 Habropoda laboriosa | reverse complement strand
ATTTACTAAAATTATTTAAAAATTATCTTTGGATAATTCTTATCACAAGTTTCAAAGTTTCTCGCTTTAATTATTAATTTATCTAAAAATCAGGTTTTTCGATTTCCCGAAAATAAGGTCCAGTGGAATTTTTAAATCATCGTTGAAAAAATTTTATGTATTTACGTATCTTTTTTATACGTCGTTTTACAAACTTCAGCCTCTTCGATACAGCCTGCTTTTACGATGTTCCACAAGTATCGAAACAAGAGAAATGATATCGAAAAAAGTTCAAAAAATATTGCTGAATATTGAAACTTTCAGCCTACGAATAAACTGAACGTTTTACTCGATAAATATATGCAATTGAAATATTTCTTCAGCTTCGCCGTATTTCTTACATTTCACTACACTTTTTACAGTACGTACATGTCATAGCTTAGCAATGAATTTTTAAGAATTCCAATTTCTTTTCCTTCGGTACACAATCGATTCCAATACTGATACAACAATTTAATACTCTCCATCAGATGTGAATCTCACCGACACATATTTACATCAACTTTCCCTAAAATTGAACAAAAAGAATTATTCGAACCCTTTCAATGTGAAACTTAAATCTAAAAAAAATTGTTCTTGCAAAGGCAAAACAGATGGTAATCACTTTTTTAAATCAAGACTTATTATTTACATCAACTTTCCCTAAAATTGAACGAAAAGAATTATTCGAACCCTTTCAACGTCAATCTTAAATTGAAAAAAGACAAACTGTCCTTGCAAAAGTAAAACAAAATGAAATTTAGCACGAATTACTATTTTTTTTAATCAAGACATCACCAGAGCCTTTCCAAACGAATTCCACCGCAAAAATTCACGAAAACTCGTTCGCGCAGATAGGCCTGGGTCGAAATGAAATCCTCCGAACGTGTTTTCATCGTTGCAGCGGTTCATCCTCGCACAAAGGGCACGCCGGAATAGCGGAAAGTGACACGCAAGTAAGTACAGACTTTTCTGTCGCGTTTTTCACAGACAGAGAGATTCCATCTTTGGTCCAGTTCCTTTCACAGCATTTCTTCGCGCGCGTATTCACACGTCGGACAGGCGACACCCTATAAATTCTATAACGCACGGCCCATTTGCATTCTAATGGATCTCCTTTTCTCTTCCCTTCGTTGCCCCAGTCGATACCGTGACGTGGAATTCGAGATTTTCAGAATCTCTTCGTCACAGAATTTCTGAACCTTCTCGTGTGCACCTTAGCCTTTGTACAGGCTACATCGAGCTACCCATTTCTCTATTTTCCTTTAACAATTTCCTGTGTTCCTGTGAAAGTGGCGTAAAATCGCTCCGAATCCCCAATTTTTACATATTTTTAAATTGTTAAAATATTTTCAAAAATAAAAATTTTCGCAAACAATTTTAAGTGTTAAAGCTTGAAACAACCGTGGACATTTTGATTTCCTGCACAAGGGTTCGAGTGCTGAATACTCCCTGCCGAAGCTCTCCGTATGGACGGAATACTTGTTTGCTAGTGTGAACTCTGTTGATTGAGTGTACAAGACGCAACTAGCAATAAGTTATTATTGAAATTCTTTTACACCAAATTAAACAACACACGTGTGTTCTTCAGAGGTGGCTAAGGAACAAGACGCATATATGCGTCCATAGCACTCAAAAGGTTAAAGGCGCGTTTCTATGGATCTAACACCAGAGGATGAATTGGAAGATTTGTGTTAACTTTGCCGTGCAGAGCGATAATTTCATTTGTTAACCCTTTCGCTACGGCAAATTTTACTGCGTAACGTGGATGACTGAGAGTAAAGTTTTAATCACGGTTGCAAAATTTGTACTTTTGGTACATATCCTTTAAAATTTGATTCATTAAACTAAGGTGAAAATGCGCGAAGGATAAAATTGAGTATTAAATTAACACATTGGCGACGGGGTTCTTAGAGCAGCGCCTAACATGTGCACGGGTGATTTCGCGTCTTTTCTTTCAATCCTCACTTTTCAACTAATTATTATTTTTCAAAGAAATTTTCAAGAATGTGGTAAATTACTTTTTCGTAAAACGTATACAATTATTAGAATTCGTGAAACATCTGTCACGACATTTCTGAAAAGAAATTCAATCATTTACAGCGTTTTATAAATTTACTTTCAGACAGATATGTGAAAGTCTCAATGA
Source organism: Habropoda laboriosa (assembly GCF_001263275.1). Taxonomy (NCBI): domain Eukaryota; kingdom Metazoa; phylum Arthropoda; class Insecta; order Hymenoptera; family Apidae; genus Habropoda; species Habropoda laboriosa. The sequence continues at coordinate 1,585,333 of NW_017100385.1, read as the reverse complement.
CGTATTTCGCGTCATTCGGAATCCAAGTGAATACCTGAATGACGCATATGTGTGTCATCCGACGCGAATGTGTTAAGGTGGAAGTGCATCAAGTGGCTCCAACCACTATAGGCGCCAATAGTAACGAAAGGGTTGAAATTATCCTTCAATTCACCAACATTTATTTTCTACAAATCTCACCATCACAATTTTGCATTAAACAGTTACAGCAAACAGTGATTGACGTCTTTACACAAAGACTAGTATTTTTCGATCGTTAAACAAGAATACGATACATCGATCGTTAGCAATTTCCTTCAGGAATTTACATTTATAGATCCATAACGAATTCTCTTTACGTTTATTGTGACATTTCACAGGCAGTCCTACAATACTGAATTGGCGAATAAATTCAGACACGTCGAAATAATAAATCGAATGAACGCAAAACACGAGTTTCGTTCGCGTCGATCGTTCCCGATGCATCATTGGGATCGACACGAAGAAAAATTGCCGGATCTCGATTAAAATTGACAACGCCTGTCGATATTATCCGCGGTACTGCGTGAATAATAAACACGATGCCACGAGACAGCAGACACTGATTATTCATCGAGAATCATGCTAAGCTGCTGATCATCTCCTCGAAGCTTATCGTCTTTCAGAGTGTCTTTGTCGCGGTGGAAGAGTGAAAATGGCAATTCGAGGAAGGTTTTACGTATAATCTGGCATTCAACGGATGATTCCTCGGGGTCATCAGTCTTCTGTCGTAAAAATTGTGGAAATAATGAATCGTGAAATCGTTTCTTCACTTAATTGACAGGTTTTGAGGAATTTAACAAAGTTGAACGATGGAGCTCGTTTTGTGAAACGATGCAGAAATGGGAGGAACTTCCTAGTAAGGTTTCAAAGCGGATCTTTGAAATTTTTGAAAACTAAGGTAGAAATAAACTATACTATTTTATTTCAATATTCGATGTATTTTCTATTTCACTATAGTGAATAAATTTATGAAGACCTGTTCAATTCTGACACGTCGTCGAGAATCGATGGATGATGTAGCGACTGTCTGATCGCCTGAACTTTTTGCTTCTACTTCTCAATTTGTCCTCCCGGTCTCGTTGACTCTTTGCCCCGTTCAGCCCTCGCATTTCCCCTTCCAAATGTTGCATTTGGGCCCCCCGACGGGGGTGAGTTTTGGGTGGGAGGCCAAGACTCCCACTCAAATTTGGGCCTTGGTCAACGCCCAACGCCAACCACTCACCCTCAAGGAGGCGGTGTTTTGCGTGAAGTACGCGTCACCTGGGCTTATGGGAAAAACTCAGGGTAACTGGGTGCCTGGGCTCACGTGGGTTTATGATACGTTGGGCTTATGGGAAAAACTCAGGGTAACTGGGTGCCTGGGCTCGCGCGGGTTTATGATACGTCAGTTGCTATTGAGATGCACGAAGGAACTCGAAGATTGCTATTGAGATGCACGAAGGAACTCGAAATTCTCCGCTTTTATGAGAGGTTTGGAGCCCTCTTGACAATAAAGAATAATTAACGAACGAAAACATTAAACGCGTATTCAAACCTTAATCTCAAAAATAGCAGAGCGTATCGTAAACCTGGTCTAACTTAAGTATCCTTAACAAGACCCTTAGATCTGCTCTCTGTCTTGATTAATTATTTACCAAGTGAGAATTATTTAATGTCGCTTCTCAGTCGCCACTCGATTGCAAAGGGTTAAATTAGCATGAACATTTAAAATTTGTTAATAAAGCATAATCTAATTTTCAGAATTTTTACATATGATTTAATATCAATATCTGAACATAGTACAGTTTATTAAATATTAACTCAATTAAATATTGGCTTGTAAGTAAAAATTTGAATAGAATTAAAACAAAACGTTGCATATAACATATCAATAAACGTTTACAAATCCTTTTCAAAGATTGCAACAATCTAAGCAACAAATCCAACGAAAAATCGCTAAAACGTCTACATAGTATCTTCCATCTAAATAGAGCCTTGCCACGTGAACTTCCGAACCAATTCAGAAACCACGGTGAAAGCATTGCGGCGACTTTTTCAAGCAAGACGCGTAAAAAATCTTCGAGGATCACGTAATTTTTGCGACGAAACCGCAAGAAATGTTACTGGACCCCGGAACTGGCCGGAAAACGAAAAGCAATATCAGGAAGAGCGATCGTAAATGGAGCGACCACAAGTAGCAACGGTATCAGGTTTTCTAGGAACGCGGGATGACGTGGTAATATATTCATGAAGTGTCACCGTATCAAATTGAAACCGTAATAAAGGAAACCGATATTGGTTTTCCACTGCCAAACACGGTCAATTTCCTCGTCTATTTGGGGGATCAAGGTGAGTGTATTAAAACGCTGATTGCCATCGCGACATTCATTGTCTTTGCTCGCGGCTCATCCTCGATTTCAATCGTACTTACGTATATTTCGTTTGCTGCAGTGAAGGAAAGAAGAGCACTTTGCATGTTGACTAGTTGATTAACCTACTGCTGAGCGAAGCATCGATGTTTATTTTTGCGTGTCGAGAAAATTGTTCAAGTAACTTTTAAAATGAATTCTAACATACATTGTTTACAAACTGAGGAGTTGCTCTGCGCATGCACGAAAGCGACCCGTGCTGATCGGCAATTGTTACCGATCCTGCGTTGTTATGTCGAATCCTCATCCCTTTGTCCCTTGACTCCCATGCATCCAGATCCTTATCCCAGGTACCGTTTTGACCACTACCTGCGCGTTTTCCACTTTCCCACCGAATTCCTGTCTTACCTCCGGCAGACCTTCAAGCTGATGCACTGTCCCTGACATTGTCCCTGCATTCTTCTTTCTAACCATCGAACCCTCAATCCTAACGAGCCCTGATCATTATCCTTAGACATTCCTGGTCCTTACCTAACGGACGCACTCCTAAATTCCCCCACCCGCAACTCCCAAAAAACCCTACTATAAAGGCAGTCTCAAAAAAGGGAAAAAGTCAGTCGACGTTGAGTTACCCGGCAGGTTAGACCGTCCATGTTATATTCGCGAACACCACATTGTAAAGACAATTGTTAACAAATAAAGAAAACTCGTAAAATCCAAACCGTCTCAAGTGATTCGACGACAGTTATTCCAGACATGGGGCCTCCTACACGCGTGTGTTTCGACTCTCAGTGGTTATTCATTGTAATATTGTAATCCATACTTATTCTAATATACTTTAATAATGCAAGCGTGTAGTTCAATAAAATCTCAGCGCAAACATTTATTCAAAATATATGGAAAAATTGCTTAGGGCAAAGTGAATTGAGTTCCAAGAATAAAATTATATACAGAACACAGTTTTAGAAGCATCTTTGTTTCTCAAGATTTGTTCTGTGTTCTTGTAGAAAATGAAAAGTATAAATTAAAATTGCAAAGTATTGTTTGTATCGTGAAATATTTTAATCTGAAAATTTGTTAAAACACTTCTTCAAATTATTATGCATGAAATTCAATGTTTTTGTTTATAATTTATGAATTTGCCTTTTTGCTCGCATCGTTTAAATGAAAATCGGTTTATCATATGTTTGTAACGACAATAATATTGAACGTTGAATGGAAGACGCAATTTATCGTTGGTTAATTTTCTATCGAGTTTGATACAGGTATCGTTGAATTTTTATTAAAGCTGTTTAGCTTGACTGAAGAAATAAATGAACGAAGTCGCGATAATCTAGTTAGTATTAAATTGATATTTAAAGGTTTTTCAGTTATTGCTCCATAAAATTGACGGAAACGCCTATAAAGATTTAAAAAAAACGAAATGCAAAATACTGAAGAACTCTTTTTTTCTTTTTTGCAGTGTCAGATGCAGCATGTAAAACTTCCGCACTCGTTTTGTTTCGATTTACATTTCTAAATATTCCGCAGCTGTCCCGGCCAAACAAGTTCCGCGTCGAAAGTTTAACGAACGATTTCAAAGAACGAGGTGTCTTTCACTCGAAATGCAAATCTATATTTTTCCAACTTTAAAAAAAAAAGGGAAAAAAGTTTGTACATCTCGCACGTTGTTCTTCAACTCAGAAACTTCGAGCTTGAAAATACTGCATTTTACGTCGATCACACTTGTACTCGAATAGAAAGATTTACAATTTAATTGTATATTAATTTTGTTATGCAGTCAATGCAAAAAAAAAAAAAAAGATTAATGCAAAAATGCAGTCAATCGAAGGTAAATAAATTGCGGTAAAGATGCAATTCTGTAAAAACTTTTAAGGAACAATTAGGTACGTTTCCCACATGCAGTGTGTAAAATAGTCTGCAAAACCCGCACCAGAATTCTTTTTCAACGTTTTTTCGGCTATTTGTGCTTCTTTTTGCACGTTGACAAAGTACCACTATCACGCTAGATACCATAATTGCTTCTACTGCAACCTGCAATTTTCCTTCCTTTTCTTCTTCTTTTCACCCTTTGCTTTCTTTCTGTTTTTCGCTCCTTTTCTGTCTCCTTTGTTCTCGCATCCTCGCCCTTCTCGCACGTCTCTTCCTTTGGTTCATTTTTCTCTTCGTCTTATCACAATTTTTTTTTTCCATTGCACATCCCTTTTAACTTCCTTATTTTCTCGTTACATTCTCCCCTTGACCTCTTTCCCCTTTCTGTTTTTTTCACTGCTCCTGTATCTTGCATCTTTTTTTTTCCTCTACCCTTTTCGTGCTCCATTTTTCTCCTCTTTACAAGCATTTGTAAATTTCCTCTCCTTTCGTACACTTCTGTACATATCACGCGCCATTACACCGTGTTACGATCCACCATTTTCTTTGCCAACCCTCGCCTTTAGCCGTCTGAAGGAGATCCGTGAAATACAGCAATCTTCATCTTATCCGTTCGGTGTAGAAAACTAACTTAACAACATCTTTTTACGTACGTAGTAAAATAATTAAATGTTTAGCTCTCTACAGGGTGAAAATTCGGATACGATTCAGATGAAAATCGCGTTTCGAAACGTCAGTCTGTACCGCCAAGAAGCTAAAGGTGGAGATTTCGGGAGGTTCACAGACGAGGTCAGGCGGAGTGAGCGTAAATCTTCTCATCTCTGTACAGTACTGATGCTATCAGTAAGTGACAGCATAGGAATAACTGTATTTGCTAACAAATACGCAAGAGAGACGTGTATATAGGTTCACAGTGCGCATTGAATGGTTGCACGTGAACACTTGCAGAAATGGGTTCACAACGCATTCAATGATTGTACGTGAACACATACACTACCGGCCAAATGTTTGGAATCACTGTGCATCACAAGTTGCACAAAAATCCCCCAAAAAGGTTAGCATTTATAATAATTTTCCAACGAATTTTTTATCATTCAAATCAATCGAAATGAGGTAAAGTGCTATTGATCTCCACAATATAAATTTTCAAATCAATAAAGAATTAGTAGCAGATTCAATATTAACACTTTACCGACCGGTAGCCTATTAATCGGCTTTTTGCCCCCAACGCTTACCGACCGGTAGCCTATCAATCGCTTTTCAACCGATAACCTACTAATCAATCAAAGTTTGATTTAACATTTCTATAGGAATAAGAAAAAGCGCGATAGCCTAGAATCTAAACAGAGCCGGTGTCAACGATGTATCTGTGGCTGAGTGAGCGGTCGGAAGTGCGTAGGATGTTCAACCGCTATCGGTCGGTAAAGTGTTAATATAAATTTGCAGGTGATTCCAAACTTTCGGTCGGTAAAGTGTTAATATAAATTGGCAGGTGATTCCAAACTTTCGGCGGGCAGTGTACGTACCACAAATGTGTTCACAACGCATTCAACGGTTGCACATGAACACACACATAAATGAGTTCACAGCACAAAGTAAACAATTTTTCGAAATTCATTCACGGATTCAAAACACCGAAAGGGTTACTAACGCAGCAGATTGCCTCAAATGACTTACTTCATTGCTCCCAAAAAATAACAACAACACGTATACTAATTACCATCGAATTACTAACGAAGTATATTAGAACGAACAAATTTAGTCGCATTAATACACTTTCACAGATCGAATTCTCGAATTCAATTTCATTTTTCTTTTGAAAAAAACCAACATACGTCTGTATCTTCTACACTTTCCACTTACTTCTCCCCGTAAAAGTATCTACTACCCTCTAGTACCACATTTCGAAGGATACCCCGTGTATACCGGGAACACGTTACGAGCATTCGAAACGCGAGAAAATTTTCAACGCTATTTCAAGGTGGAATGATCGTGAACAACGGGCATAAACCTGGGAAAGCTTGATAAATATCGCGAGATGGATGTATCAGGGGGATTGAAGCATCGTCGAAAAGAATTTCAATGCAATCGACTACAGGAAAATACGCAACCTGCTGAAATATTCCTTGTCAGCGGCCTCCGCGAACAGAATACATCTCGTTCTCCTGCCGCCAAATTGCGTTCTTCTTCTTCTTCGCGTCTTTAGAGACGCCTTGTTGTTGTTCCGCCCTGTTATATTGCTTGTCTAGTCTCGTCCTCGTTCTTATTCGCTCGAAAACTCACGTCCCTATTCTCCACTTTCGTTCCCCTTGTTCTTTTTCTATTCGTCTTCTTTGTATCACGATTTGAATCGTGCTCGGTGAGAAAACGGTGTGAATTTTGTTCTCGTTATTTGGAAATATTTGAAGTGTATGTATGTAGATATGTATTTACTCTACGCCACTACTGTTTCCAATGTTTTCGACGCTGTAATTCCGCGATTGGTGATTCTGTCAATTTTGTTAACCTGATTTGCCGAGTCGCTGGAAATCGGACGAATACGTTGATGAATTTGTTATTGGATTTTCTGTGCAATTAGTTTATCAGCTCGGACTCGATGATCGATCAGAATTTGGATTATTGAAGTGATTAAGGTTGCCGATACGCGGAATACTTTGGGACAAGCGGAGGGAAGCACGAAGCGATAATTTTTCAACAGAAGAGATTAGTAGAAAATTTCACAGAGAATTCTAGCTCTAACAGGGTTTAATAGTGTAAATTTGAATTTTAAACTAGCAGAAGTGTTTTAATGCATTTCTGTGCTGTGTTTAATATTTTTCTTTGAAATGAAAATTTATGGTATGCTTTCATTCATTTTTACAAATTACATTAATTGGGATTGGGTAATTCTTTTGTTACCATGAGTCACAGAAAATGATCAAAAATAGGCGAATGTTTTAAACGCGTAATTATACAAATTCTGTGCTGATTTTAATATTTTTTCTTTAAACGAAAATTTATGTTCTGCGTTAAGTTTACTTTCTGAAATTATACTATTCGAGATTAATCTTATCTCACCATGTGCCGAGTTAGGCGAATTTTAAAGGAAGGAAAGTTCAAGTTTGAAAACAATAACAATCGAAGAAAGTTTTTTAATCGTTGGAAAATTTCCTTCTGTCCTGTGGCACATGCTTCAATAATACCGAACTCGTTACACTTTCTTAATTGATTTTCACCTCAAGAGCCGGTCTAAGAAGAGCGCCGCCTTCAGCGGAAGTAAGCTCGCAAGAAGGATGATGAATCCCTTCTTGGCGTTTCTTTTTCATCGTTTATTGGCTCGTGTGATTCTTTACTACGATATCTTCTTAGCTCGCAATTTTATGGCTTACCGTCTGATTGAAGAAATCAAGCCACTCTCTTATATGCTTCTGATACCATCGATTATTATTATCCTGATCTCTTTTAACTTCTCTCTTTTATAAGAAGAGGAAAGAGTTCAAATCTTAAACGTTACGAAAAGTAAGCAAGTTGAAATTTTAAAGATTACAAAAATTGAAGTTGAAATTTTGAAAGTTACAAAAGTTAAAGTTGAAATTTTAAGTACAAAAGTTAAAGTTGAAATTTTAAGTACAAAAGTTAAAGTTGAAATTTTAAGTACAAAAGTTAAAGTTGAAATTTTAAGTACAAAAGTTAAAGTTGAAATTTTAAGTACAAAAGTTAAAAAAATTGAAGTTTTAAGTTACAAAAGTTGTAAAAATTGAAATTTCAAGGTGTACAATAAAAATAGAGGGGAATATAGTCCTAATATTCCGAATTTGAATCACTCGAATACCAAATTCACGTAAAATAATTTTCAAACAGATCGAACAATCTCCTCACAAAAAAATTGAATTTTCAAAAAGGAAAAGACAAATTGATAACATAAAATTGTTGCTGTTTCTTCAAACCGATGTCTAACTGGCAAGATAGAGAATAAAATTCATCTATCGAAAATATTGCGTTGAACTTGATTTATGTTTACACAGATCAGTATCTACGAGTGGAAAGAAGAAGAAAAAGAAGAGGAAGGAAAAGAAGAAGAAGAAGAAGAAGAAAAAGAACTGAAAGAAATATCAGCAACGAATCGAGCCCGAGGCAGCGTTCCCTCAAGAGGAGATAAACCACTTTGCCGTGTATCTGTAATATTTGCTCTACGGTATCTTTTCGCGAAGCAGTTCGGAGGGTCGATTCATTTAACTGAACTAGATGAGCAAAGGAAAGATAAGGCATCTACAGCTCAAAGAAATATTACGTCGATTTAAAAGTAGATACTTGCACCACTTTGGGACTCCAATTCGAAAAAGAAGACAATTAAACAGATCCATATTACCGTGATATCGTCAAATTTTCAAATCTAGGTCACTCTTTCTAGGTAAAATTTGCAAAAACTAAGATAATAACACCACAACGTTGTCTAGCATTTCAGAAAGAGAAAGAATAAAGATGATTATTATTTTAAGTTATTTTGTACCACTGAATGCTCGAAATACTACGATAATAAAAAAAAAAACTGAATATATGAATTCTGAAAATTCTGCTATCTTCAGTGCACAGTGGATGAAAACTTTCAGTCTTTAAAGAAGACGCAAAAAAGTACTCTAGATTTATCACTTTATCGCTGAACTCTGCGTTAACCACAACTTTCCTCATAACGCATCCTACTTTATTTCATCCGCGAAAGCAATAATCCAACACTTGAATGGATGAAAACACGCACTTGATTTACACGTTGATTCTGTATAAACGGTGGAGAGTTTCTCGAATATCAACGACAAGCTTCTCGGATATCAAGTGATCCAGTGGATACCGCGTGACGACGTATACTTTGCAATAACAATGCACCGCGGGGGGTGCAAGCAGCTATAATATGAATTGTTCGCGGAGAGAGAGGGAGAGACAGTTGTCTCTCCTCCTCCTCCTCCTCCTCCTTTGCCGCTCGATTCTACAAAGCTTTGCAGCCGTTTCCGGTGCAACTGCTAGCTCGTATCGCACGGGGACACTTTTCCCTTTGTTCTCGTTTTGCCCTGTGCTCTCGTCGATATCGAGTATCTTCGAGGTACAGCCGTATCTCCACTGGCACGCTATTACCCCCACTTGATTCTCTGCTCGAATTTGAATATGTATATATTTCGACGATGCCTTGAATTTTAGGAATTTTTGTGTTACCGTGCGTAGGTAATTTTTGAAATTCTATTATCTACGGAGTTCTGTTCAACCCTTTGCGGTCAGAATCAAGACTTTTTGCCTTCAAATATTATATAATGTTAAATTATAAATGATAATAAATCATTTTTTTAATGCATCGATATTATAGTGAAACTTAGTATTTCATAACTAATATTACGCTGAAATATTGAAATAAAGGGAAACTACAGTATATTCTCCACAAGTGTCAGACCGCAAGGAAGCTAAACCTGACAATTGTAGTTTGCCAAACGTAGACAAGGGCAGCGAATAAAAGAAAAGCATGAAACGTGTGTCGAGGCAACCAAGCGATTTAAATATCAACTTTTTTAATTTTACGTTTTTCATTCCGAAATTTTTCTTAACATATTGATGAGATTTTTCTGATGAATAAGACATAAAACACGACATAATTTGAACAACATTTACTTATTAACACGTTCACTGTCACGCTAGATTAATAGGTTGCTGTCAGGCGGCCACAAGAAAATACATTTTAAGCATAGGAGTAAAAAAAAAAAAATGTAGGGTCGATTCCACAACTGTCAGTAAAATGTAGGGTCGATTCGACAAGTGTCAGTAAAATGTAGGGTCGATTCGACAAGTGTCAGTAAAATGTAGGGTCGATTCGACAAGTGTCAGTAAAATGTAGGGTCGGCCTACATCCACGTAAAAAAAAAGAAAATGTAGGGTCGATTCGACAAGTGTCAGTAAAATGTAGGGTCGATAGCAGCAGAAAAGCTGCTAAACAATTAGAATTAAATGTAACGATAGAAATTATTGCAATAATGCGTAATGCAATTGAAAAATTGAAAGAATCAAAAGAAAAAACGCGAATTCGTATCTTTTTCGGTTGTAGAATATAAGAACATTTGAATAAAATACGCGACGAGAATTGGGGAGAAGCATAAGTTAAACGCGTAAAAATATTCAATAATAAACGAACTAGGGATGAAGCTATTATTTGAATACGCGATGCACTGATTCTAGTATTTACTAAAATTCAAAAATTCTCGTATTAATTCCGAAAACAGATTATTAATTACGGTAAACTACTGAGGCGGTTTAATTTAGGGTGGGCATGGTGCTGCTTTAGTTTGAAATGATTTATAAACACATAATTAACAGAGGAAAAACCGTGAAACGGCAAAACGTCTACATTCTAATTGTTATAACATGTAAACAGAACTTTAAATTTAGTGTAAACAGAAAAAAGTTTGAAATGATTTATAAACACATAATTAACAGAGGAAAAACCGTGAAACGGCAAAACGTCTACATTCTAATTGTTATAACATGTAAACAGAACTTTAAATTTAGTGTAAACAGAAAAAATATATAATACAATTTATTTCATGGTATTGCAACAAACAAACGTTGAATAGATTCTTAATTCGTATAGAAACATTTATTTAAAATAATAATTTCACCTTCACTATGGCTATTTTAAATTTACGACCACAGGTCAACCTGATTTCTAATCCTTACGAACTTTAAATTCAGTCTAAACTGAGAAAATATATAATACAATTTATTTCATGGTATTGCAACAAACAAACGTTGAATAGATTCTTAATTCGTATAGAAACATTTATTTAAAATAATAATTTCACCTTCACTATGGCTATTTTAAATTTACGACCACAGGTCAACCTGATTTCTAATCCTTACGAACTTTAAATTCAGTCTAAACTGAGAAAATATATAATACAATTTATTTCATGGTATTGCAACAAACAAACGTTGAATAGATTCTTAATTCGTATAGAAACATTTATTTAAAATAATAATTTCACCTTCACTATGGCTATTTTAAATTTACGACCACAGGTCAACCTGATTTCTAATCCTTACGAACTTTAAATTCAGTCTAAACTGAGAAAATATATAATACAATTTATTTCATGGTATTGCAACAAACAAACGTTGAATAGATTCTTAATTCGTATAGAAACATTTATTTAAAATAATAATTTCACCTTCACTATGGCTATTTTAAATTTACGACCACAGGTCAACCTGATTTCTAATCCTTACGAACTTTAAATTCAGTCTAAACTGAGAAAATATATAATACAATTTATTTCATGGTATTGCAACAAACAAACGTTGAATAGATTCTTAATTCGTATAGAAACATTTATTTAAAATAATAATTTCACCTTCACTATGGCTATTTTAAATTTACGACCACAGGTCAACCTGATTTCTAATCCTTACGAACTTTAAATTCAGTCTAAACTGAGAAAATATATAATACAATTTATTTCATGGTATTGCAACAAACAAACGTTGAATAGATTCTTAATTCGTATAGAAACATTTATTTAAAATAATAATTTCACCTTCACTATGGCTATTTTAAATTTACGACCACAGGTCAACCTGATTTCTAATCCTTACGAACTTTAAATTCAGTCTAAACTGAGAAAATATATAATACAATTTATTTCATGGTATTGCAACAAACAAACGTTGAATAGATTCTTAATTCGTATAGAAACATTTATTTAAAATAATAATTTCACCTTCACTATGGCTATTTTAAATTTACGACCACAGGTCAACCTGATTTCTAATCCTTACGAACTTTAAATTCAGTCTAAACTGAGAAAATATATAATACAATTTATTTCACGGTATTGCAACAAATAAACGTTGAATCAATATTTAATTCGTATAAAAACAATTATTTAACGTAATAATTTTACCTTCACGATGGCTATTTTTAATCTACGACCACAGGTCAACCTGATTTTTAATCCCTACGAAATTAATTTAACCACGAGTAAGTAACGAGAACGCTAAAACCTATGTTTCCAATGAAGAATATTGTAAAAATGTATAAATTGTTATATACAATGTTATAACAAATTGTCGGAAGTATAAATTTATAACAAAATTGTGAAAATTGATAAATTATACCGTGTTACGATAACGGAAATCTCCCGCGAAAATCTCCCGCGAAAATTTCCCGCCTGACCTAACCGACGATTTTGCTAATGACTTTGGGGAGAGGGTACCGCAGGTATATAAGGACCCGCCGA
>NW_017100385.1:1566701-1570471 GCF_001263275.1 Habropoda laboriosa | reverse complement strand
GTTACACGCTTGACTGACTGCGAGCGAGATAACATGGGCGCAGCAATGACGCAGACCTAGGCGTAGGACCATCTATACTGTCACTTGTAGAATCCAAACTTACTGACTCGTGTAGAGAATTTACTGTATATGGTACTGCACGAGAGTGACCGAATGAGTAGGGATTAACTGGACTATTTGGACCGTAAAGGGTTAATATTATCTATTATAATTCTATTAGGATGTTAAAGAAGAGACGAAAGTTTCACCCAGTGAAATGACAGTGTGACTTTTACTTGCAAAGTTTCAACTTATTATAGATAATCAAAAATTATTTCATTATAATTTTCTAAATTTTAGATATCGTGATATTAAAAAGAAGACGCGCCAAATTTAAAGAGCAAGAATAGTAATAATTAATAATTACAGTATATTTTTTGATATTACTTAAAATCGTAGAAATGATCCGAGATGCATCGATTTCTCGAACGATCCATCCGTTCCAATTTATTACAGACAGATAAAAATTATTCAACATCAATTCCTCCATAGATAATCGATTCCCTCCAACAGATATTTCAATCCTGACCCGGACGATATTTTTTCATTGATGTACAAACAACAGTTCGACCCTGTGCAGCATAGAGATTGGACATTTCGTATCCCATAAAAGAACTCACGAGACCCAATGAAAATCCATTTCACTCCAAGTTTTTCCCACGTCCCGGGCAATTTATCGTCGATTTTACGCGGGTTGCCTGGCTAATAAAAGGAAATTTCGAGGGCAAAAACACGTCGCGCACGTTTCTGAAGTGTAAGAGGAACCAGAGATCGTGTTTTTGACTTTTTTTCTTTTCATGGAGCATAAAATCCATCGGATACCTTTTCGAAACATTTGACCTTCTTCTTCAATCTTTTTCTTTTTTCCTTTCTTTTTCGAGGAAGGTAAAGGCCAGTCTTAGATAGCTTCGTTGTTCTTAGTCAATCGATTGTCATTCGAACGGTCGTTTCTGATAAGCATCGATTCGTCTAGACCAGAGAAAAATTGCATTAAGGGCAATTACAGTATGCTTTTCTCGATTGTCCCACATTCAACGGAGATCTAAATCAAATTGCAATTGTCCCCTTTCTTTTTATTGCTTCTAGAATATCAAATGTTTCGAATAATCTTTTGTCATCTGATTCCAGGGTAAATTATGATCTTTAGCTCTTTCGAGAAAATGAAATTGTTATTGTTCCATTTACGGAAGAAACAGCAGATGGAATTTTCAAATTTATTTCTAATCGTAATCTAATCGTAAATTATAGTTCAAATAAATAAATAAAAATCGCAAATTAATTTATAGTCTATCGTGATAATATAGTGTAACTGATTAATTTACACGTTAACCTAAATTAGAGGGTCATTAAACGATCAGTAATTATATAACAAGCGTTTAATAATTTATCAATGAATTATTAAATTGTATCTACAATAATACATAAATTTTATTCTTTTAATTATTTTCACCTAAATTCAATCATTTTTCAATCCACCTTAACACATTCGAAACTTTAAACCAACTGTGCTTTCAAATAATCAAAATCCAACAATTTCTACATTTTTCAAATTTATAAAAATTCGACCATTCCTTTCAAAACCTATAAGTAATAATAATCCTTTGCAACGCTATTACAAAGTACACTACAAAAGAACACTTTCTCACCGGAATATCTTCATCAAAAGGAAAACCCAGAAAATAAAAACTAAAGGAAAAAAAAAAGAAGAAAATTAACCGAAACGACTACAATTCTGCAGAAAACAAACGGATCCAATTTAAGCACGAAGCAGAATTTTTTTGCCACTTCTCACTTTTATGCATGTTCTTTGTACTCTCGCGAGAGAAAGAGAAACGATAACGATCCTGCGTTAAGTCAGGCAAAAGAAGGTGCAGGTTGCCTTAGGTTAGATTACAGAAACAGGTAGTTACGACACTACTCACACCCCATTCTCACCATCGAGCACGCTTCTTTTTTCTTCTTTCGTTTCGCCATTTTCCTCTACTACCACGTCCCATTCTCTCTCGATACTTCTCTGTCTCGAACTCTTCCATCTGATTTATTTCGTTCCCTTTGATGTCTCCATTCCCGACTAATTATGTCACGCGTTATTTCGCGTCAAAAGATGTCGTTCCTTGCAGGCGATACTCCTTGTTTTTGCTAATTAGAGGGAATTCACGGCTGAATTCTTTCAATTTGTAACGTTCCTTCGGAAAATGCTGCAACCTCTCCGTGTTTGATAATCGATTTTATACGATAAATTTCATTTCGTTGGAATTGTTAGAATTTGAAAATTTGGTATAAATTAGCTTTCAGGGAAGTACAGCGAGGAAATTTTAGACAAATCTGTAAATAATTCTAAAGTAAAGTATGGTAATTGTATTTTGCATTGATAATTGCAAATTTCAACTTGAAATTCGTGCACTTTAATTTGAATTTTCAACTAATTTTCAACTTTGTATTCTAATTTTGATATTAACACATATTTTTAAGCAATAAAAATAGTTGGCGTGACTATAAACTTGTATACTTATGTCTATCTGAAGTAATTTTCGAATAATTTAGTTTAAAAGAAATAATTATGTTTTATACAAGTAATCAGTATTTCAGTAATCAGTTTCACAAGACACTATGAACGCAACCAATAAACACATATTTTTAAGCAATAAAAATAGTTGGCGTGACCATAAACTTGTATACTTATGTCTATCTGAAGTAATTTTCGAATAATTTAGTTTAAAAGAAATAATTATCTTTTATACAAGTAATCAGTATTTCAGTAATCACTTAATTTTGTGTTTTTATTGGAATTGTATTTGAAATTTGATACATTAATTCTTCAATTAATGATAACACACTAAATTTATTTTTCTTGAATGTGCACTTTAAATATATCAACACTAATACTTCATCGCACCTTAAAATTTCTTAACTAGTTCTCTATTCATACTATGTATACCCATCACCTTTTCTTTCCTCTTATGATATAAAAATATCAATACTATGTAGGCATTTTGGGACGGTTTATGGCTTGGCCTGCGCCTCATGGCGAGTGACAAACACCAGACCCGAGTACCCATCGGTTCTTAGCTTCGGTAATAGACGGACGCCGAAGAGTCCGAAATAAACTACTTTGCACGACATCTTGATTTGAGGACGGTTTATGGCTTGGCCTGCGCCTCATGGCGAGTGACAAACACCAGACCCGAGTACCCATCGATTCTTAGCTTCGGTAATAGATGGACGCCGAAGAGTCCGAAATAAACTACTTTGCACGACATCTTGATTTCAATAAAGTTCATTAGACCACCTCCTACAACTACTATTTCATTGCACCTTACAAGTTCTTAACTAGCTCTCTATTCATACTATACCCATCACCTTCTCTTTCCTTTCATAACATAAAAATATCATCCACCTCCGTTCACCTTACAAATAATTCGAGCAGTGCGTTTCATTTTCAACTAACGAGTAAAATACCTTTCGCCTTCTGTCCCTATCTCAATTAGAAACAGAAATACGACGGTTCAAATGACAAACTTTCCAGACAACCCGATGTAATAATTCCACCAGTCCCCATCACTCCCTTTAATCCCTCCAATTTTCACTTGGAAATCCTTCACAGAGTCGTACTTCACAAAAGTTCGATTGCTCGTCGCCGTGATTCGTCACGATTTCACTCTGGATGCAGTATGGTTATCGGCGCAGCTGTTGGCGCGCGATTATTCCGCAAGAGAAGATGGTCCTCGAGC
>NW_017100385.1:1555771-1566689 GCF_001263275.1 Habropoda laboriosa | reverse complement strand
GTAGCGCGCGTCGCCTCGTCACTTGGTAAGGCTTCTTTGATCCCTAATTGAATTTTCCAGTTATCAATCGGAGACACTAAAGAGTCGAGGATCCGGCTCGTCTGTTCGTTTAACGGTGCACACCGCGACAACGACAACGACGATTTATCTTTTCCCTCGGGGACGCCTGGCAGGCAGGCTGGACGGAGGAGTGAAATCCATCCTATTGTCGACGACACGGCGAATCGAATAACGCGGGACCACCGGCGCGAGATGAAAGGCGTAAAAATAGCACGACCCTTTTTGTCACGACCCTAATTTCTTCGCGTCAGGTCT
Organism: Habropoda laboriosa; assembly: GCF_001263275.1. Taxonomy (NCBI): domain Eukaryota; kingdom Metazoa; phylum Arthropoda; class Insecta; order Hymenoptera; family Apidae; genus Habropoda; species Habropoda laboriosa. Next base: position 1,566,374 of record NW_017100385.1, on the reverse strand, counting down.
CGTGGTACGTGTTCAATTCTGAAGTTTCGCGTTTGAAACGAGGTACACGCGTTTAGAGCGGAATTTCGTGTAAATGAAACTTTTGTTCTTGATAATATTGTTGCGTAAATATGGAAATTTGAATAAGCAGGATGAAACGTTTGGAAAATGAGACAGTTCTCTGGCAAGATTCCGGTGGTTCAGATTGAAATAATTCAAATCGTTGAAAATATCTATTAATTTCACGTTGATATTGTAGAATTGTTATCGATCGAAATGTAATCTACTTGTAATTCATTAAACATTTTACAGTGTAACTTGAACGAGGCAGATGAGAGAAAATTTGAATTATTCAAATTATTGAGAAATAATTGGGTTAAGAGAAAAATGTGTGTAGAAATCGACAGAAAAATTTCGAGGAACCCAACGAGAATCGAACCCGGGACCTTCGGATTAGCAAGCGGAGGCTTTGCGCACTACACCAACTGCCCCCTCTCTATTCTCCCTTGTTCGTTTCCTATTTGGGTATGAAGGCCCCGATACATATGTTTTCGTAGAATTGAGTATACTAACTAATATAATTTATGTGCAATTTGTTAAGAAACTACTAAATAGAAATTTCTTCATTAAAAATATTGCAAATCACTTGCTTATTCGTGCTCGATAGAATTTGTTTTGACGAACTTCAAATACGTAACTATAGAACATCTTCCAATTTTCTGTATAAACCTACTATTACAACTGTCACCATACATTTTCATGCAATAAACTGCTAAACATCTAAAATCTTCTAATTCAATTTCACACTATCGATCCAAACTCCAAGTAGAATCACAAAATTTTACTTCACCCTTTCACACTATCATAACCTCGACCACCTAATTTACCCTTAACACAATTCCAGCGAAACGTAAAAATTTCCCGTAGAAAAAAAATACAAATTGCAATTAATCACATTAACGACGTTTAAATCAGAAACTAATTCAGGAGACAATTTCTACCTCGCAATATCTGCGATCAATCAGGTGAAAGGATTGGAGGAACTCGTCACCGTGAACTCCCTAATAATCTGTAATCCTCGCGAAGCAAGGAAGGGAGATCGAATGAAAGGAAGGCATTCTTCCTAAACGCGATGATCCCTCGCGCTCTTCTTTGGAAATCCTCGAGCATTGTTGAACGCACAACCACGGGGGCCGGGTTATGATCTCTGGCTAATGGTCGGTCCTACAAGAGGGTGGCATCTAGTGGAACCAGAATTGCTGTCAGCCCCAAGTGATGACGGGTAAAGTAGGGGAGTGGTGCATGCGATCACCATTCTTACGTGTTTTCCTGAGGATAGCGTCGCTGAGATATCACGGATTTGCTCAGGGATGTAGGTAAGTGTGTCTCAGGGATTCATAGATGATATTTCAGCGGTTGCTGTAATTTAGTTGGGTGAAATCGTGTGATTTCTGCGAAATTGTAGCAAGGGAACAATTAATTTTTACATGTGTGGTTATATTGGCACTTAAAATATTTCATCTTCTCGGTGAAAGATTTTAATATCGTTGTTATTTGGCACACTGCTTCAAGTTTGGAATTTTGTTATCAGAAACCTGCTAAAATTGGACGATAAAGTAGACAATTCTGGCTATTGACGTAAGAGTGAAACAAATTTATTGTAATTTAGTTGGATGAAATGGTACGATTTATGTAAAAATTGTAATAAGGGAATAATTATTTTTACTCCATTTACGATAGTTCCAGAAAAAATTAATAAAGGCCTCCGTTTGGTGCTCAGAACGACAGTATTTTCACAAAGATTCTCTCAATAATTTTGATTTTTACACGAGTGCTTATATGTTGCTGTAATTTACTTGAATATGTAACGAAAGAATGATTTTTTTGCAACAGGGAATAATTTGAATCTTTTCCCTTATGTCAATACTGCGAACGTGAAATTCGACGAATTATGGAAATTCACAGCTGAATGTAAAATGTAGTTAGATAGTTCTGGAGGTGAAAATTTATCGAAATTTTCTCAAATATCAGTCTTCACTTCAAATTTAAATTTAATTATAAAATCATTTTTTATCGTCTCCTCGTCCGTTAGACATATTCAACCCTTCTTTTCTCAAAAAGTGAAAATTCGTAATTTATTTGATCTTCTAACGAAGAAGCGATACCTCTTAAGACAGATGCAAAGTGAAAAAAACAGCTATTATTGAAATCTTTAATAAAGTGTATATACAAAGAACAAAAAGGAATTGCTAGGGGTATGGAGTACAGAGGTTAAAGAGTGCAATAAGAACACCGCAGGAAAAAAACATAATAAGTAAAAAGCGTAGAAAAATAAGTAATAAGAAGATTAAAAAATATACAAAAGTAAAGAGTTCATACCACAAACGACAAAAATAAAAAATGGTTAACAGCGTTTAAAATTCATTAAACTAAAGCTGAAGTGTTAAGTAACAAGTACAAAAAAATGTAGCACGGTAGGATTAAAAAGTCAAGTAATACGCAGGGTGTAAAAATAAAATGGTAAAATATAACAGCATTTTTCTCTTTAGAATGAAAAATTTTTCTTCCAACGAATTACAGAATAAAAAGTTACCGATCGTAGATATTTTCGTCGATCTCGATCGATAATGGAATTTTAATTACCATCAGATTCGCTCTCCAAAGCCGTATTTTTCCTGCTCTCCCCCTCTCTCTCTCGTTCCGATAAATTCCGTGGAAATTATTCCAGCGATTTTTGCGTAGGTATATCAAATGCAAATGTCGAAAATAGACTGAAATTCTCTTATCTGGTTCGCTGATTGATTGTCCTTGAATTCGCCTCTCTGCGAGAGGTCTAATTCGTTGCCAAGTATAAAATTAGAATTTCAAGAGAGAGGAGAATTTTGAGAATTCCTAAGAAAGCCTTCATAGTCAAATAATTTTGCTCCGCGTTCTGGCATATTGAATTTTCTTGGCGTTCTTTGAATTCCTTGGCGAACGAAAGGGATTAATTTGAAAGGGAAATTAGATTGTAAATTTTCTAGCTCCTCGACTAATTGTACGATCTCAGTAGTTGCTCCTTCGCTTGGAATTCTTAATGCATTGTATGGACTTGACATAGTAGAAAAATGTGACTATATTATTATTTTGTGTTTCTTTTTTTTCGATTAATAATTTATTTGGGAATTTTTTTTAAATTCTTTAAAACCTACTGTTTCATTTTGTTAGTTTCAAGCAGGAAATAAACTAAATTTCTATTTTTCTAATTTTCTTCCTGTACATATTATAATTTCTTTCCCAAACACGTATCTTTTTTGGTGCAACTTCTTCTTTCGTGTAATAATTGTTTCATAAATTTAGACTTTTTTTTACATAGTAACGTGTTTACATTTCCTATTTTATTTTTCTACATAGCATATTCTTTATATAAAATGTACTATATTGTATCAAAATGTATCAAAAATAGCCTTTTTCAAATAAATAAATAAATTTAATTCCTATTTTATTCTTTATCCGATAACTTTGCTTCCTCTTCGATAATTCTTTTATATTTGCTACTATGCAACAGTTTTCACTACAAATTCACTCTTTACATATACATAATGACAAAAAATACACCGCGGAGCATAACTATAGCACCACTAATATTTTTAAGACATTTGAACTTGGAAAGAATAATTCGACAAAGCCAACTCTATCATTTAAAATGAAATTGAAAGACATTTTCAAATCGGTGCAAAACTATAGTTCATAAACAGATTCGAACTGTTATATACGCGAGATTAAAGCTTTCGTAATACGTTGGCAAAAGTAAGCAACGTATCAAACATTATGAAAATTATTTTCAAGAAAAATGTTCCATTTCAACGGAGTTACACTTTTTTCAAACTGTACGGGAACCTTCAGCATGACCTAATAATAAATATTTCCCATCTCGTAAATACTCTACGCAACCTGGAGCATTAATTCATTTATCAAACCCGCTGCACGAACTGTACGTACACCCAAAAAATCAACATTTCACGGCCAGATTCAGCATTCCACAGAGAAATTCGTGAAATAAGGATGCGCCCCGAATGCAACGTGTTCGAATTTGAATTTTGCAGCCGCTCCACCGGCACGTGCTCCCTGAATCATAAATAAGATACATTCAACTTGGCTAAAGTAGCCGAGCAAACGTTCACCGCGAGAGAATTGCTTTCACTGCCCGAGGAATCCAGTTTTCTTCTCCTTCTTCCTCTTGAATTACAACCGAAATTCATTAAAATTGCAACCGAAATTGATCTTTGGCTGGAATGGGGGCTAATATTGTTGAAAAAAGATAGAAGGGTTGTGGGAGTTTCGATGAGAACGAGAGCGAAAAGGCGAGCAGTTAGAATTGTCTCTAGTGCTCTTCGCTGTGATAAATCTCTTGTTTAATTGCAGAGAAAATTGGAAAGAGCAGTTGATCATGGTTGTGTTCGATATCGTTGTTTGATTTTTGGATCGCTCACTTAAAAGGGAAGTTTTGTAACCGGAAAATTAAGAGAAATTTGAAACTTTGCAGAAATGTAGTTCAATTGATGTTAATAGTGACACTACTTCTTATTTCGACAACGAAACTGTCCTAGGGGTGAAAACACCTCCAAAAAATTGAGTTTTCATATTATAGTGAATATTTACAAAACCTTGCAAGATACGAAAAAAAAGTTAAATTCAAAGTTGTATGGTTTTTGATATCCCACATTTTGGTGGTAAAGAATTTTCGAAAACACTTCTTTCAAAAATTTAAAAAGGAAAAATAATGTCTTATGAGAATTTTTGTTAAAAACTTTCTTCCTCTGTTTGCAATCTTTTGAATTATGTGCAATTTAGTCTGGGGTTTGGAGGGTTTTTCTTGGTTACTCATTAATAATTTAGAATCAATATTTGTTTCTGTCAGTATTGCCTAAATTAGAAGAAACAACTATTCTTTCGTTGGATTTGTTTTATTACCGGCAAAAGTAACAGTAAAAATTAATTATCACGTTATGTAAATGTCTATTTTTAATTTGATCTTGTTTCAACACGTTAGCGTAACATTTTAATTTTTAAACATTTTCCTTAGTTTTCCACGGCGATTTCCGTTAATTTCAACAATTGTAGAATTCTTAGCTCGAGCTCTCTGTAGGGTATTTAAAAGATACGACACTACGAGTGTCGTTGTGAAAAAGTCTCACGTACGTGAGGTGCTAATCCTTGGAAAATTATGAAATTAAAACAGTTTCAGCTGTCATCACGTAGCTTAATTTCAGCGGAACGAGCAAGTTCATGTTTCCGCAAAATTGAAGCGCGATTTAATTACTGCAAGTTTTTCCAAGAAAAAGTTACGCGTGCCGGTAATCGAATACGTAGAGAAAATTGTTACATCGTTGAACTTCTGAAAAGTTTCCTAGATCTTGATATATTAATGCACTTTTCGATATGTCAATCTTCCTTACCTATAAATACAAAACTAAAAACAAATGTTTCTAACGTAATAAATATTTTCTACTTCAAAACACCGATCTTCCTGTAATTAATTGTATCAGATCATTATATGTAAACATATTTTCGTAAAGTTGTATCGAAAATATAACAATGCACTATATTATTTCATTTCATAATTATTCAGATACTATCAGACAATTTTTTAAACATTACCAAAAGAAAAAAAATAATTGAAGTCACAGTAAGGATGTTAAAAAAAAATTGAAACATTTCTTTTATTCAGAATCTGTTTCAAATTCCATTTTCAAGTATCAGAAAGCTTTGCATTTTTAATTATTTATGGAGTTTCGTTCAAACTGATTTGTCAAAGTATTTGATACGATAATTTTACAAACGCACAGTCTAAATATTAAGAAACAAATTTATTGAATAATTCAAAGCTACATCACTGTAAATTAGGTTTAAATCTTCAAAAGAAAATAATTTTCATTATTGAAAATTTACTACACAATTCAATAAAAATTGTGAACTAAGTTTAAAGATTAAAAAAAAACCTTTCTTCAAAATCTTAGTTTTCATTATACGAGGAATTCTGAGGTGCTCTTACTCAGAATTTATTTCAGGCTTATAGTTTCCGAAACTTCGCCTATTTAGTTATGTTATATCAAGCATACTTTTCTCATTAGGAACCATTGTAAGACGAAATTGGCGTTCTATTGCAGGCGATAGTTTCACGACCAGAGGATCTCTCTGAACTGAAACGAAATATCAATTAATACAAGGTGGCTAAGTCGTGAAAGCAACGGATCGTAATATTGTTTCCTTGGTGTATCGCGATCTGTCGCGAGACAGAAGCATCAAACTTGGAAACTTCGGCGTGTTGCTATTGTTGAAGTAAACAGAGAACTACGATAGGGACACATCGAATTTTCGCAAAGGTTTCTAGCCAGATAAGAAGCTAGCTCGCTGGCAAACAGCGAAATCCTTTCGGTATTATTCTTATTATAACTTCAAGTTTTGCATGAATCTGATTATTCTTTAACAAAATACACAAGCTACACTGTCGCATCGCGTTCTTTGGCGATGTTCAAAAGGAAGCTCGCGATCGCGACTGTTACCCGCCAAATTAATCTTGGGTAACTAGTTCAAATTTGTTTTGCTGATACGTAGCAAAACGTAGAGTGCGTCACGAAACGATTGACGACTTGTTTGAAAACTCGAGTATTCGATCGCGACTCGAATTGTACTTGTGTCTCCTCGAACGGCTGGAGATCTAATCGTGTCCGCTCGATGGAACCTTTTCTGAATCTCTCGCTCGACACCCTTCCATTGCGCCCTTGGCGCGCTTTTCCTTGGAAGGAGTGGAGCCCTACCTGCGGGTGCGTGGAATCTTCGCTGTCCTTCGGTGCCGCGTCGGAAATTCCCGCCAGGTCAACCCCCGGCCGTTATACGCACCTGTGGATTGACCCTTCAGTAATACCTGGTTTATGACACGTCTTCGGTTATCGAGGACGCGGTAAAGTCGAAATTCTTATACTTATTTTTTCGCGGAGCTACGAAGTGTCTTTGTTCTCAAAAATAACCTTCTCGTGCGAGCGTGCCATAAACCCGATCAACGAAGACCCCACGCGTTCCGTACCTGCGCGACGGAACATACACGTAACAGAAACCTAGTAATAAGACAATGAATATTGAAACAATTTAATGCAATACTATAACCGAATAAAAAATTGCACACTATTGTTCGGTAAGTAAAATGTGTTGGTTACATAAAAATGAACTTTTGGAAAGTTAGTGGGTCCTTTCTAATGTTAAAGCCAAAAATTATCTAACAATATATTTATCAATATAATACTACAAAACTCCTATCAATCACAAACTCTCATAAACACAGTATCACCATTTCATTTACCACAACCTCATATTTCAATCCTAAAATTTTCCATATCAACCAATTATGTAAATTGCAAATCTCCTAATTCTTCAAAAAATTTTATATAGTACCACAATATTCTCAATATTCCCAGACCGTCCTTCTGGTGTTAAAATATATATTTAGTAAAGATCTACAATAAACATTTAACCTTAACTGCTTCTACCACTTAAATATCAAAATGTAAAAGCTACTCAATATTCAAATTCCATGAATTCTCTCATTTTGCGCAAATTACAGAAAAACTCGACAATGTTCTTAATATTTCTTGTAATTGGTATAATACATAGAATTAAAATAAACATTTAACCCTAACTGCTTCTACCACTTAAATATCAAAATGTAAAAGCTACTCAATATTCAAATTCCACGAATTCTCTCATTTTTCACAAATTACAGAAAAACATTGAAAAACCCCAACAATTTTCTTAATATTTCTTATAAATTGGTACGATACATATAACTGAAATAAACATTTAACTTTAGCTGCTTCTACCACTTAAATATCAAAATGTAAAATCTATTCAATATTGAAATTCCGTTAATTCTCCATTTTTCACGAATTACAGAAAAACTCGACAATTTTCTCAACTACGTAAAAGACCCGTTCCATCTTCATAATCATCAAGAGAATGCGACATTCACAACCAGAGCCTCGGTATCCCCGTAAACTCCTGCGTTTACGAGGCACCGAGGCGTAATTGCACGTAAACGATCCTTCCACCCTTCAGTTAACGAGCATCGATCCTTCTCGCGTCAATCCTTTGTCAGCGTAGGTTCTCGATATTTCATTTCCACAATTTTTCTCCCCTTAACCGTCGTCTCTACGCGTGGCCATCATCGGACAAACGAAACCGCTCGTTGTTCTACCACACACATTCATTCTATTACCGACAAGTAAACGACATCTTCGTTTTTCATTATTCTTCTATTTTCTTCACACGCGACGAGACTTTTTCAACGATCACCGACAATCATGACCGCCAACCGACTGACGTGACCTGCCGTCTTTCTCCTTTTTATTAGAGCGACGGTTTAATTGCCTCCTCCGTGGGTCCACGGATTAACAGAAACGAGCGTCGTTTCGATTAATCCGCTCGTAAATAAAAGAGCTTTCCATCGAGAGGCTGGATTTATGGGATATATACCGGAGGATCCTGAACAGGCCTGTATGTCCCCATGGTGAACGTTTCGATAATTTACGAGACGATACGAGAGGAAGAATATGTCCTTCGAAGGGCTGCGTAAGTGGCTCGACGGGGACTCTGGGACGATTTAATTGAAATTTGTGGCGGAATCGGGCCAGCAAGTGGTAATTATCCTCGTGCAACGATGTTTGCTCTCTTTGATCAAATGCAGAGGGAAAAATCGTTTGTGAAGAGTTTCATGGAGTCCTGAATTGGAGGTATGTAAGAGTAAGTGTGTTTTCAATTTGTCGGTTGGAGGAATTGAATTGGAGGTATGTAAGAGTAAGTGTGTTTTCAATTTGTCGGTTGGAGGAATTGAATTAGAATTAATTGGAAGTAATGATACTTTAAATATGTAATAATGGATAAATGTAATGGGAATTATTGGTGAAGACGAGAATTTCACTTTTGGATGAATGTTTCAATAATTTGGTTAAATTAGATAGAAGAGATGGTAGAAACGTTATTAACGTAAAAATATCGCAATTTAATGAAAATCTGTTGTGTAGAATCAACCGACAAGGTTTGAAAAATTTTCAAACAAATCAAAAAATTTGATGGAATTAACGCTGTTTCGTTAAATCTGACGTTAGCTTTATTGTGTTATCAAATCTGCAACTTGCAATTGGAAAAAATTTCATTGCTTTAAAATTGTAGCTAACGAAATTAAAAATTCTTAATTAACTGAAATTCCAAACCACCTATTATCCAGAAAAATGATTTTTATATTCTTCGAATACCGAAACTACATGAAAACGTTAAATTTCATTGCTTCCAATAAAACTCCAAATTTACACAACGTTCACCCATTTTGCAGTAATTAATTTTTACAACTGTACAAGGAAATTAAAAAGCATTTCTTCGGGAAATGTTACCGGAAACAAAATTATTCACATTTCACCGCAAACAAATCTTCCTTTCTTTAATTCTCGATTAAAATCTTTGCTTCCTTAACTCTCGACCGAAACAAACGATTCCAATTGCCGTCGCTTTTATTTTCCCTCCTCTTTTTAGTTTGTCCAGAAACTTGTTAAACCGTTTGGTTTAAATTTAAACGAGTCGACTGCAACGATTCGGATTAATTAAATTGTATAACATGCTCCAGTGAATTTCCATAATGACATAGAACGACACCGGTTAAATAGTTGAAAGAAATTTCATTTCCTCTTCTCTACCCCCCGCCTCTCTCTGTGGAGCATTCGATTATCTTCGATTCTCAATCTAAATAGGGTATCTTCGTTTCCTCGATGCCTCGCAATCATTCGCCAGCTGTATCGTTTAAATACGAAAACGCAAGATAGAAAAGAGTATAAACTGAACACGGTGTTACATTTAATTGTACCGTTCTCTCTCGACACTCATGGTGGAAATTTCGTTCTAATGATATTATTTTGTAATTGTTGTACGGTTGCGTTAATTGGCATACATCGAGGTAATTTTCGTACAAATTGTTTGCCCAGAGTGCTCGTTAACATATCCGTTTAACATTTGTACAATGAAACACGCAGATTAGCACTCAAGTGAAACGTTTAAAACAGATTGATAAATGTGAAGTGTTGTGCTCTGTTTCTCGTTCTATTAAAAATATCGAAGTGAAGTGATATTCTGTAATTTGTGTTATTTTTTGAAAATTTTTTTACGTATGTTAATGAAACCAGTAAGGTGAACAAGAAAGAAGGATGCACGCGTGAAAAATTTAACGTAATTACTACTTGATCATAATTAAATATTCTAATGGAACTTTTTCTCCTAATGAATAATTTAATTATAATTAAGAAACAAGTTCCATTAAAATATTTACTAATTATTATGATTACTACACTATTATGTTTATTGATAATTATTGCTATTATTAAGACACTTCGAAATTATGTTACTTTATTACATTAAATAATTTCATTCGTGTCATGTATATTGCTATTTGCTGATTTATTTCAACTACAAAATATCAATATTCACCAATGCAAATATTCATTTAAAATTTAAATGCCTAACCCTTTCGTGGGACGCACATGTCCCACTTAACTGCTCTAACAAAAATTGATCTCAATTTAGTATCCATTAAAGACATGATAAT
>NW_017100385.1:1552688-1555287 GCF_001263275.1 Habropoda laboriosa | reverse complement strand
GAATTAATTTTCTAAAATAAAGAAAAAAAAAAAAAAAACGAAAGACAAATGGTACAAAAGAGTCCAGAAAAAAATAACTGTTTCACAGGGTGTGCAATTCGTTCATTAAAATTCCAGACCGAACAAGGTAAGAACGGTCGAACACGTATCGCGAAGAAGGTCCGTTTCAAAGTCCCAGAATGGGTCTAGGGGGTTGCAGAGCAGCGTGCAGCTCGCCCCGATACGGTTACCAACGATTATTATCTGTGGGCCAATTCGAAGAAGCAGTTGCAACGTGGCTAACTCCACGGAAATCCTTGGATGATATCAGATGCTGAATTTCCACGGATAAGAAAGAAACTTCCGTTCGAACGTGGATTGAAAGAATAAACGAGCCGAACCGTTTCTCAACGGAGCAAATCGAAAATTCGCCGGAAGAAGATATTTCGGGGAGAGGCGAAAGTTCCACGGTTACAATTTCGCCACGATGTTTCTTCTTTCACGTTCGACATTCTCGTTTCGCGTATGTGAAACTTGCGAGCATGGAAATTCACCGATGAATCATTCTGCGAGAACTTTTTCGTGGATTTTCTAAATGGATTAGAAAGATTGAAATTGTTAGGTTTTCTGTAGAAACGGTTTATGGCAAGATCGACTGGGAACGGTTATTTTTGGGTTGAGGATTTTCGTTTATTGCTTACACGGGTCTAATTACATCCTGCGAGGGTCACTAGAATTGCTTTGCTGGATTTTTAATAATTTGTGTCCCTCGCGCTCAATAGCCTACGAACATACCATAAACTACGAATTTCCGAAAGGCACATTTGTATGTAACGGTCCGCTTGCCGATTAGTCACCCGGAGGAAATTCCAGATTTTTGGGGCCTTCCGCCCACCCCTCGCGACCGTCTCCCACCCTTCCAAGGTGACCGCGCGCTAAGGGCGCACTGGAAGGGCGGTGAAGACGATATTAGACACGCTGATTGGCAAATGCAATTGTTCACCATTAACCAATCAGCGTGTCCCAACGAAAATCCCTCTCACGGACGTCCGAGACGCGACGTCGAAGAGTGAGTCGTCGAGTAGTCGTTCAACCGCCACGAACAAGGAGAATCAAGGAGCAACCAGCTCACATCACGCGATACCATAGATCAGTTTTTACAAGTCCCAATCATTTGGGTGGTCCTTCGAACCAGTATCTAGACGGCACAACATCGTACAAACATCCACAAAGCTCGAAAGTTCATCGCCACAACCACGGGCATTAACAGAAATTGTTGGGCAATATGAATTTTTATGAAAGTATTCGATCGTTTCGTGTTAGTTTTGCAGTATAATGATAATACGACGAAAAGTGAAGAATTTATATTTTTCCTGTTTTGTAAAAAATAATAGGTAAAATTGAACGATCAACATTTTGCACGTGATTCGTAATTGTTAATAATTTATCGTATGTTTAGAATTGTTCATAAATAGTTTTTTCTGTTATAATGAATCAATAACTTCTGCACTAACATTTTCATTTGTGAAATTTTTCCACAAGATTTTGTGTTCTCTCAGATAAATCTTACAAGATGCATCCAAATATCTAAATACATAAATAAATATATACTTTGTGTTTGGGTTTTATTGGATTACACGCTTACTTTAGGAAAACTATATATATATATATATATACACTAGGATAAATATTGCTTATAATAATACGACGAATAGATAATCGAACAATACACGTGGCTCAGGCTCCATGCTTGCTTGGAGAAGGCACGACGCACACCTGGGCCGGCAATAATGGCCGATCTACGCTAGTCCGTTACACGCGTCGCCTTCGCGCATGCGCAGAGCAACCTCTCACTTTGTGTGCATATGTGTCATTTCTTCTGTATTCTTAATTAATATAATAAACTTTTTAATTAATTCATCAGTATGACTTCCATACAATGCTTAATTGAATATATAATTAAAAATAAAAATTTATAAAATGGCCAAATATTTCCCACACAAACGTTATAAATTGTCCTCTCTGATACCTAACAAAGCAAAAACAGAAAACAAGAATTAAAGAATACAGCTTCCCATATGACCATTGTCCACTTTAAACAGGATAACACATTTTACAAACAACTTCTACATTGTTGTAAAGCGGTGAGAAAATTAATGCTACGTATCCTCGGATGTTTTGCAAATTCTACTGTACCCTGTGACCTAGATGTAAAAAACTGCTATGTGTACGCCAACTGCAACGTATGCAGTAATTGCATTCCGATTTGTAGACGGTATTTCAGTGTTCTGTGTATAATGGGAGGCAAATGTTCGGAACAATGGAAGAAGGGTTGTTCACGGATGACCTGAAATAGCGCATCCAGATATCTGTCGGTGTTACAGGTTCCTACAGTGAATGCAATATTATACTCGCTAGCAGATTATGTAGCGTGTTTTTCAGATTATAACGGACGCTGCAAAAAATGTGAACTTTTTCAGACACTCAAATTAAATTATAGTAAAAAAGTTTTATTAAAAAAATAGTTGTATTGATCACATTTTGTTGTCACACCTAGTATAAGGTGGTCCAAACATTGATAATTTGGCAAAAAAATGTTTCGAACAAAAATTCATAAGAA
>NW_017100385.1:1550044-1552628 GCF_001263275.1 Habropoda laboriosa | reverse complement strand
AATGCGTATTTATTAATAGTTTTATTTGTTCAAATTTTCTGCTCATTATATTGTTACAATTTACTATAACATTTCAATTATGATTTAAGTTTGAACGAAATCATTTGTCATTTTTTAGACCATTTAATGGTAGGAGATAAATGATTTGTAACGACTGCGAAGCTGGCCAATAATTAGCGTCAATCGACGTGAAACAATCGACCATTCATGCGAATTGTTGAACCGGAACTGGAAGTTGGAACTTCCGTTTGCCGGACAATTGCTCTACCAATTAAGCTATCCAATTGGCTCGCAGATCCTTTTTCTCCAATCCTGATATCTCGATGCTTGTTCTTTATTACGTTTGGAATTTTCAGAGAGAACGATAGTGATTATCGTTAATATCTTCATATTAGTGTGTTCATTGAATTTCTTAATTTGTTCCTCCTTGCGTTAAAGCTATATTAGTTGCAATTTTCATTCTTCAATTTTAGCAATAATGCTTTTCAATATTTTTATAAATAATATTATTACCGTATGTTATACGCACAACGAACACTAGGAAAACTAGAAAATCAATTTTCCAATAAACAAAAAATCTATTAATTATATGCATTTAATTCTCTTTTAAAGCGATAGAAACGTAAAATTAAAATCTAACCTCTCTCAGAAACGCTTAAAATTAAGTTCCAGTTCTTCAGTTTCAGAATTTGTATGTTCTTTTCCTTTTGTCACATTACAAGGGGCTCTACTGTATACTTAAAAAATATTGTACCTACATAACCATGCACGCTTATTATTAATTTCCACGATTTGGAAAATCTGATTAAAAAAGGGGGAAGAAAAATAGCAACGAACTTGTCCCGAATGAAAATCGATCTGAACTCAGTTGACAGGGGCGCGAAGCCGTGTATAAAAGCGAGGGGATTCTTGTTTTATGATTTTCGCCGGCGTGGCGAGAAATGGAAGCGACTTCCGGCGACGGGAAATGAGCGCCGTTGCGGCTGGTTGAAATTTACGTTGCTCTGAAACTCATTATGGTCTCACGCGCCCGCGTAAATAAAAAAAAAGAGAGCGAGAGAGAGAGAGAGAAAAAGGGAAGAAACGGGAATGGAAGAGAATCGATGGTATCGCGATCGAAAGAGAGATTTATTGGCGTGGTATGATATTTTGATTTACGTGCGGTTGTGTAAGTGGTATTGGGAAACGTTTGTTACTGACGGATAATGAAGATCTCTGTAAGATTGAAAGAGAATACATCGCGTTTGGTTTTTTAAATTTTTCCCTGTTTCTCACGATCTTTGTTCTACCATTTTACTTCCTGCCGAAATGATGGAATTTTAAACTGATACACTTATTGTAATATTCATTTCAAGAGAATACAGAAATAGGGAAAGCAATGTAAAAAAAATGTTCAACACTACAACAGAATTCTGAAAAAACAAGTATACTCAGAAACACTGATCATTTTTTGAAAAGTATTTTTAAAATATTTTCAAGTAATTATTAGTGTTCAGAATTGAAGAACAAAGTAGTTAATATTCATCGTACAATATTGTCATTTTATTTAACAAAGTTTGCTTTCAAACTTTTGAAGCATTGAAAGTAAAAAAAACTCATGTATTAGTTATTATTCATCGTCGCGTATATCTGCCTTGTCGTCGAAAAAAAAGTGAGGTTAAGACGTTCGCTGGCATCGTCGAATATGTATAAATATAAATGAAGATACAATATAAAAATGGAGAATGTTAAAATTAATGGAGAATGTTACCTTAGAATTGTAGAATACTTGGTGAAATGATATTTATTCGCTCTTAAATAATTGCAGGTGTCTTGTGTTGTGTCACTTATTATACGTGTCAGAATTAATAAACTACACTATAGTATCACAATAGAAATTTAATAGACAATTCATCGATGATGCAATCTGCACCATAATTGTATTTCGACTTGTCGTACCCTGACTTCTAACCTATAAACATAACACGTGCTCTAACCCAGTTCGATATTTTTTCCAATATTTCATTGAACTGAAACATTTATTTTCGCTAAAAGGTTGTGCATAAGAGTTATCGAAATAGATTGTAACATTCTGGTGTAATAGATATCAAGCACAGAACGTTCTCTACCCACTACAATACCAAAGCCTGTTCGCACTAAGCTCTCGAAATATCCTCTCTACGATGCACATCCTAAAACTTTCGTTCTGTTCGTTATTCTCTCGAACTTCAATCTCACCACGCACTGTCTACTTTCAATACGTTCTCAACTCTAGCACAAGTACGAACGTACACACTCGCAGCTGTCACTCGAATACTATGACGCACATTCTGATTCCTAGAATAACTTTCCAAACAACATGGTCTCACTTTCCTCTCGAAAAATTCACTTCTGCGTATCCTTCACTTCTCTCCGTTCTAGATTAGGTTCACCTATATCGATATTATTCTGGAATGTGTGGTTGGAATTGAGGGAAATTTTTGCAAGCGACAGCTGCGGGCGATTAATGGTGAAAAAGAATGCTAATGTTCACTGTATTTAACTTTTTGTCACGGTACAGGTTAGGTTTCTCGATTTCAGCTAAATCTTTATGCTAATGAGCTTT
>NW_017100385.1:1548359-1550003 GCF_001263275.1 Habropoda laboriosa | reverse complement strand
ACACGGTTCCTAGCGGTTGATAATTAGTAGATATTTTTTATTGTTTATTTCACTTGTTTCATTCGCACTTCACTTCGAGTTAGCACTTATTGGAATGTAACGTCTAATTTGTATTGGAATAATGCTAATAATACTAGTAATGCTGATATTATAACTAATTTATCACTGGAATCGTGCACAAGATATGTACGTACGACGCAACGAACAGGTCACGACACGATCAACTGTATAGAAGCAATATGGCGTCCAAAGACGCGATCACCGATCGCGTCGTACAATCGATACACGCGTCGACAGCAGCGCGCCAAATTCAACACTGTTTTCGATTCATCCGCTAGATTTCCACTTTTCTGTGTTATTATCTGCATCTAAATTTCTGTTTTATCTTCAATTTTCATTCTACCCAAATATCTGTCCATACTATAATACACCATCTGTTTTTCCACCATGGTTTCCTCCCTAAATAAATAGATATTTATCTCATTCAAATATTTTCCACATTGGTTCATTTTTCGCGCCACGAATAAAATTTTTTTTCAGTTTTACCTCTCAACTCTAGCATTTTTTAAATCAGAATTCACATAAGTTCAGATATTTATGTTATCTAAATATTTTCCACGTTGGTATATTTTTCGCCTCACACTTAAAATTTTATTTTCAGTTTCCATTTTCAGCTTTACCATTTTTCAAATCGAAATATTTTTCACGCCATTTAAATCTTCGTTTCACATAAGTTCAGATATTTATGTTATCCAAATATTTTCTACGTTGTCATACTTTTCGCCTCACACTTTTCTTTACAGTTTCCATTTTGATCTCCAGCATTGTATAAATCGGAATATTTTTCGCGCTATTTAAATCTTCGTTTCACATAAGTCCACGTTCTACCCGAATTTATGGTTCACTTAAATCCTTCTAACAAACTTTTTGCTTCGTTTTAGTGCACAAGTGTAAATCACCGGGACCGACCAAGATTCCTAACACCATAGTTCCGTGGCCTCTTTTTTCCCGCGATAAATAACTCGAAAAATGCTACATTAGTTACCAAACAACGACACACCGTGTTTTTGCGACGATCGTCGCGCAATCGTGCCCCGTGTCACGATGTGAATCCACCCGGGCAAAACTCGTGGGTAATTAGCGCGAATCAATTTCGGAGACCTGGTCGATTTGGCAACGCCACGAGTCCAGGTTTACGACTTTACGAGCGGACATCAATCCTTGGCGAAACGGGGATTTAATACGGAGTGAGGCCGCGTGCGTTGTTCCAGGAGAAATTCTGTTATGAACGGCACTCGGCTGACTAAATTGCGACAGCTTCATTAGAAGCAGATAAGTTTGATTAACACGCTGTATCGTTTGAGTTACGATGCTGTCCAGTTAGGTTGCGTCACAAAGGGATGAAAAAGCTGCAGCGTTATGCCGGCGACGGGTTCCTCTTTTGAAAAATATTATGAACAAATTAGAAGATATTATGCATTCTAGTTTTTACACCGACGAGGACGAATTTTTTTCTAATTAAATTAATTTTAATATACACTACCGGCCAAAAGTTTGTAATCACTGAGCATTGCAATTTACACAAAAATTTCCAGAAGAAAGTCAGCAACTTTGAGAATTTTTTATCATTCGAATCAATTGATA
>NW_017100385.1:1512065-1548337 GCF_001263275.1 Habropoda laboriosa | reverse complement strand
TTTTATCTAAAAATATTTTCTGTGTTTGAAGCTTTGTGTATAGCATTAGTAGTTGTAAAAATGAATAGATATCCCAAAGAATTTCAAACTTTTCTTAGTTTCACTTTAATTAATTCTATTTTTAATAGGATTTTTATTGATTTCATTTTCAAGTGATTCTTTTTGAGTTAAGGAATTTGTTCAGATTTGTAAAAATACTTTTCCTACATACTTACAGCTTCGTATAAAATTAGTAACTGCAAAAATTAATACATGTTCCAAAGAATTTCAAATTTTTAAAAATTTCAATTTAATCAATTCTACTTGTAATAGGACTTCTATCGATTTTATTTTTAAGTGATTCATTTGGATTTCACATACCTACAGCTTCGTATAAAATTAGTAACAGCAAAAATTAATAGATGTTCCACAAGAATTTCAAATTTTTAAAAATTTCGATTTAATTAATTCTACTTGTAATAGGATTTTTATTAATTTCATTTGGACTTAAGGAATTTATTACGATTTAAGTGATTCTTCTCGATTTAAAGGGCTCGTTAAGATTTGAGCGATTCAAGTGATTCCACCATCAGCCGAAAGAAATTTTAATACAATGATATGTTGCGAACAGATTTTCATATCACAATTTTGTGGCCTAGATCAGCTAACAAGAAAATTTACGACTCGACAGCGTCAATAATGCGGAGTCTACGTAATGCCTCGATATATTCCAGCAATACACCGGTGTATCGAAAAGTGTAATGTGCTTTCATACGCAGTGCTATAATGTACCGTGGTGATATATCGATGTACCGAACGCTGATACATTTGCATACAAATATACCGATCTACTAAGATATGGTTTACCTGAGTGCCAATTTATTGACACTCTGATTCATGGACACTTTCGTTACGCATACTGTTCCACTAATATATTAGTTCTCTCGATTTATCACGGTACTAATGTCCATAGTAATTCGTAGATTTCAGGTACGAAGTCAAAATATTAAACGTTTGTCAAAAAGTCGCAGGTTAATTTAATTTAATTTCATTCGTGTACTTTATGTAGGAAATGCGAATTTTAAATGCTCGTTAAATGTTACACGTTAATTTCATTTCATTTAATTCGCAGATTTCAAGTATGAAATAAAAATTTTAAATGCCTATTAAAAAGTTACGAATCAATTCGTAGATTTTAGGTATGAAGTGAAACTTTGAAATATTTCATTTGATTTAATTAGTAATCTAGTTAATTAGCCATTATTCAGAATTGATTTGTAACGCGTAATTATTACTACTGTTATCAAAGTAAACTGGACTATTATTGTAGTAATTAATAACAGATGCAATTAGTCAATCGTTAAATATTGATCGAATTAATTGTACTGAAATCTGTCATACTAGTTTCAAATTATAGAAAAGAAACTTGGAACTGATTAATCGTTACATTTCGTTCATTTTCCTGTTCTCAGTTGCACACAATAAAAGAAAAGAAAATAACAATTAACGTATTCTTTCTATTCAGCTTATTCTTTTTCACAATTTCATTTACACGGCTAAGGCAATTCTTTTTGATGAATTATTTCCTTCTTCTAATTATCCTTAACAACCTGATTTAACGACGCGAACGGAAAGCACCTAATTACAGGTCCCGTTTCGCGACGACAACTACTACTTAATTATTACTCCTCGAAATTTCTAATTCGAGAAGGCACTAAACTTAATTTCGTCGGTGTAACAGAGCATCACGAACCCCAATTCAAGACTTTCGTATCTTTTAACTAGTATTAACTTAGAACATATCCTACTGATAAATAAAAAACAAACTTTTTTCTAGGATAATCAAATCCTACCATTAATCCATAAAACAATAGATTTTTAAGAAATACTAATTTAAACAAAAGAAAGATGCAAGTAACTGTAAAGGTATTTAAGGATAGGAGGATAGTGCGTGTATCTGGGTTACTTAGTACCCACACAGTAAGTTCTTTTAAAGTCTTTATTAATTAGCTGGCTCGCGAGGTTTACACTTGACTGCTTATCGCTTACCAACTGACTGCCTGACTGACTTTCAGTCACCTCGCGAGCTTCTTTCTCACCCTCTTCTTTTTCCTGATTGGTAACCCCCAACTTATTGGTTGTAACCAATTAGGAACTTTGTCTTCAACCCGCCGCTAGTCCTTTGCGCCCTTGGTGCGCTTTTTCCAGGACCGCGGCGAATTATGGTGGGAGCGTATTGTCCACTGTGGCGCATTTTGCAGCGCCGCGGATTTTCCTCCAGGTCCGGTACTTGAGACATGTGGCCTGGGCCTCTGGACCCGTACGCGGACCTTTCGGCAACCCTTGGTTTACGACCTAGCAAATTGCTATTGAGACCGTTGGTGAAAGTTTCTACGAAAACATGCATTGTCAGATTTACTAAATGTTAAACAGACTAAAACGGTTTTCTCAAAAATAGCTTTGCTAGAGCGCACGTCATAAACCGTGTTGGTCGTCCGCGCGGCCAATGCTTGCTTCTGTACTACAGCTGGCCGCCACATAACAAATATATAGCATATTGTAGTATCGGGGCCTCCAGACCCAAATAGGAAACCTCGAAGGGAGAATAAAGAGGGAGTGGTTAGCGTAGCGCGCAAAGCCTCAGCTTGCTAAGCCGAAGGTCCCGGGTTCGATTCCCGTTGGGTCTCCTCAACATTTTATACGTATAGCAAACTTTGAAATAAACAAAATGTTAAATTAATTAGAAAGGATCGAATTTCTGATTTTTAGGAAGTTTTCTTATTTCCTGATTTCTTCAGTTTCCCATCACTGAAAATTCCTCTACTTTATCAGTTGTAAAAGAGGGAGAAAAAGGGATAGAGTCATGAAACTCCTTACATTAATAATCATTGGCCAGCAGACAAAATCAGGTATCAGGTAACAAAAGCTGATCTGTTACAAATTAATTACATTTAGTAATCCTCTGTCTTACAGAATTATAACGAAAGTTAGGATTACAATTCATTTTTCATACTAACATAACTATTTTGTACAGGTTAAGGTGTTACAGAGGACTCGTCAACTCTCAACCCAGTAAATTAGCTCATAGAATTGTATTCTGACTACTGACATAGTAAAAAAAAAAAATTAGTTTACAAATGATTACATATACAGTAAAAATGACAAACAGCAACAGTCCTTCGTACTTAAGCCACGAACTTTTCAATCTACCCTGGTATTGTTGTTTTCACGATTAATTAGGTGTACAAATTAATTCAGTGCAATTTCTCACAAATTTCAATGTTTATTTACAAAAACATCGAACACAATTTTAACGTTCCAAATAATCTCCGTTATTTTGAATTCCCTCTCTGAAAAAATACAGCAGTTTCGAGTGGATAAGGTCGTCGAGACTTTGCGAAGGAAGTCACCGAATTAATTTGTACATCTGACAAATAATTATTTCACAGGAAAATCCGATCGTTCCCGAGGATCTATCGGATGTGATAATTTGATAGACCGTTCGATCTTCGAAATTCCACACGTAAGTTTCCCGGTAATCACGGTGTTGTGGCTTATCAGAGCGACGCGGGAGGGCAAAGTCAATATCGTTGCCGAAAATTCCTGTCGGAGCCAGGTATGCATGTTCCAGTTGCGCTCGATCGCAAAGTTGATAATTGATGGCTGTGATAATGAGAAGGCCGGCCCACGGTGATGCTTGTTAGCGTCAGATTTGGCTTCGATTTCCGCTGCTGATTTATTGCCGATATCGAATAACTGTACCCACCAGTGAATCGTGCGCGACAATCGAAACCAGCGAAATAAATCGTCGGTCAATAGACGACGATTCGGAACAATTCCTCGAGCTTTCGAGCGTTGAACAGTTTCACGAATACGGAAACTTTCGTTGGAAGAAGAAGAAGAAGAAGAAGCGACTTTCTCCTCGAGAGTGAAATTAATTTGACTCGCAGATGAATTTTCGCCGAAGAGGCCGAACGCCCATTAGAAATTCTGATTCTCGTCCATATTGGACTCTTCTCGAGGAATATGCATGTTTTTCGCGAAGTTTGCGAAGGAAAAGGGGATGAATCAATTCAGACGAAATCCGCGCTTGTTTCGAGGAAGCTGGATTTTATGCAAGCATCTGGAACATTGTTACTCCACCGGTGGTTTGTGAAATTTGAAAAAGATAAAGCCTGGCATACTAATTTTGGAATATATGAATGTTGCAGTAGTGGTTTAAGAAGATTCGATTTTCGCTGAATTTGGTAAAATTTTGCGTAGGGGGAGTTCCCTTAGCACCGGACGCTTAAGGTTTTTCTTAAATAAATCTCTCTACCTGTGCACACGCGACTGAACCGCGTAGCAAACTTATTTTTATTCCTTTTGTCTCCTCTAGGAGATACGCAGAATAACGGCTCGGTAGCGTTTCAATTATTGCAGATATAACTAATGTCCGATATCAGGTGCCGTCCGGCGTTAAGGGAACTCCCCCTATACCTAGAGAATCTGAAAATATTGGACACTTTTTTTAGCTGCTAAGTGAAAAATTACTAATTATTAAGTTGTGATACTATGTATTAAATTTTTTCCCATCATAAATTTTTATATACAATAGTCAAGAAGAAGGAATTCACTCTACTAAAGAAATTAGAAAAATAAACAAAACAAAATAGTAAAAAATTTGTAATACAATTATTTGGACATTAATAACTGACGTGATATGTATTCATTACAAAAAAAAAAACGAACATGCACGAACCGAATAGAACAACTCAAACACGAGTCTTGCCTGGTTTTTAAAATGACGCTCATAAACACTATGCTCGAGAACGCGATGACAACTTCCCTTGCCCCGGTTTAGTGTAACTTCTCACGTGTCGAACGTTGTTACACTGATCCGGGGAACACTGTGCACGCTACGAGAACAATACAAGCAACTTTCCACACCCACGAAACTTCCATCGGGGGGGAAAAAAAAAACAAAACAAACACTAGGAACACCACTCTGAAAACCATTAAAATCTACTCTGGAAAAAAAGAAGAAAGAAAAAAAAAGGGAGGAAACATCAAAACCAGACTGAACTTTTTTCTCTTTCGAACGCGCAGCGTGACGACAAACAGTCTGTTCGATTCGGCAGATTCGCATTCCATGTCGGGAATATCACGCACAGCCGGGCAATCGCGTTTTCGTTCGTTCCCTCTACCTCTACAAATTACCCTTTCCGGGGTATTGGTGGACCGTCAACCGGGGGAGCAGACAATGAACGCAACAGAGAGATTATTGCGCGCTGGCTTTCCCCGAGCATTTTCCAAGTGTTGTCGCGCTGTTAATTCTCGGTTGAAATTTGCTCTTTTCGCGTTCACCGTTCGGTTTGATACACCGCGGCCAGAGACCGGAACGCAAACGTTCCGTTTCGACGTGGAATCGCGCGTCCGCCGGAAGCGAGCCGGGACGCAAACACCGCGGCGCGATAGCTGGGAACGGCTGGTTCGAGCTTCGCCGATCGCGATATTTCCTTGCTGATGATACACAGACGACGAACGTCAGGCTGTGGGGATTTTTTAACGAGGAAGAACGGTGACGCGAGAAGACAATTTTGTGGCTGGTGAAACGAGTGGAAGAAATGTTTCTTTTAATGTGATTTTTTTTTTTTTTGGTATGGCGGTTGGTTATGGGAGGAGAAAATGGATAAAGATAGGACGATATGCTCCTATAGTGGATTCGTCATCCTTGTTGTTTTATTTTAGAAGTAATTTGTTTTGTAATTAAGACAAGAATTCTTTCTGAGGAATATAAAGTTTCAGTAATTCAATGATTTTTACAAGGGAAATATTTCATAAATATTAGGACACCCATTATGTTCGTGAATAAAGTATTATAGGATTAAAATTATTTAGAACCACGGTTTGCTATATTAAGATTTGTAGGAAATAGATATAATTGAAGACAAGTCTCTTTAGTACGCAAATTTTCGCAATATTTGTATTTATTGTATAACTAATTTTAGGATTTTTTTTCAGATTTTTAGATTAAATTTTTCAACAATTTTTATTAAACACATTTACGTATAGTTTGAGTAGTTTTCACGTTGAATAAGCGAGTAACTAACAAATACAATTTGAAATGACATTTTTTGAAGTGAAATATTTCCTAGAACAACGTTTAATAAAAATAATTATCGATACGTTTCCAACACAAATTTAGCGAAGCTTCATTACCAGGTATCTCGAGTATCGTACAAATTTTTTCCAATGTTTATACCGTGAATTTTCCCGAAAATGACAAGAATCGACAAAAGTAGACGCTCTTAAACAGCCCTATTGCACGCAGGCTAAAAACATTTTCTGACTACAGAGATTTCGCTCGAATCTGTCCTGGTATTCCACGCAAAGCTCCGAATTACTGTTTTCCAGAAAAATTCCAATTGTATCTCGAATGAAAGCGTCGCGGAAAAAAAAGAAATTAGACCGAGAGAAATTTCAGATAAAAATTGCTCGGAGGACATTATACAGAGTTTGCTGCTCAGATATTTCACAACTGTTTGTCCAAGTCGAAACTGTAGAGTGTATCACGGAAAACAAATTATCGCGAATTCAAAGGAAACTTCTGAGTTTCTACGTTTCGAAGAAAAATAAGGAAAGTCCATTCGATGGAGGAAATGGAAGTTTTCAAAATAGAAGGAACTTCGAGAGGATCCGTCATTTTGTCGTCACTTTATTTATCGCAGTTCAAAACTTTTTCAACAACAGATACGAAGAGGATCGATTTATTAAAATTGCAATTCAATATTCCGAGTGAAAAAGATGTTTTCAAATTCAGAATTTTTTGTAAAATTAGTATAATTTTGGTTTTATTTTGGATCAAATATTTACTAATTAGAGCGATCTGTAGTTAAAACAATATATAAATAACGCAGGAAGTGAGAAATACATTGAAATAGGCAGATATGATTGACTTGTACTACTTATATAGGCAAAGAGTGATAGTGATCATGGACACTATATGGTCAGACATACTCTGATTTCGTAATTTTTCATACACGAGTTATTTAAAATACTTTCTTCGCAAAATGAATTATTTAATTTTCCAAAGTTTTCTCGTTGGACCTATCAAAAATTATATAAACAACCGAATTATTTAATTTTCCAAAGTTTTCTCGTTGGACCTATCAAAAATTATATAAACAACCGAATTATTTAATTTTCCAAAGTTTTCTCGTTGGACCTATCAAAAATTATATAAACAACCGAATTATTTAATTTTCCAAAGTTTTCTCGTTGGACCTATCAAAAATTATATAAACAACCGAATTATTTAATTTTCCAAAGTTTCCTTCTTGAACCTATCAAAAATTACACGAATAAACGAATTTTTTAATTTTCCAAAGTTTTTAAATACCGAAAAATCTGTTATTACACGAACGAAAATTTCACATCGTTCGCGAAATAAATGGACAGAGCTGTTTCAAAACTTTCCAACAGAATCTTACCAGGAATATCGATTACAATGAGGCGGTGAGAACGTGAAAGCGCCAGCGTTCCCTCGACCCTCTGTTTGCAAGCAGCAAAAGAGATTTTTACGATGATATCAGACGATGGATACGCCTGAGCAAAAGTAATAACGAGCAGATATGACGTATAAAAAAGGAATCAGGCGAGAGATGTAACGCGAGAGTATCGCGTTATGTTTCGAAGCCTCGATATTTCAACGCAGCTTGTATGTACTCGCGAAATTTCCAACGTGTTCTTGATAATTTAATAGCGTAAGGGTTAATTTTGTTTTTCATACGATGATATATTGCATTATGGCGTTTGACTGCTCGTTCGTGTGATCGAACGCAGCTAATTTTCTTTTTAACAACGATAAGCAAGTGACACTCGCGATAAAAGAGACACTTAAATATACAAAATTGTTTTTCTCCAGAATTTTTACTTTTATTCCTCGGTAAGATTCGAAAAGTTGTTTGTTCGTATTACAAGAGCGATATCTATGTCATATCGTTATATAAAAAGTAAAACAAAAATTTTATAGGCCCTTTTTTCTATTTAAAACGTGACTCGTATCGCAGTATCGAAATTGAAAACTCTTCGTTTGATGAAAATATTGTTTGACTACTGTCAATCGCATGTATGCAGTTTTCATTAGAAAAGGAAGAATTTCCGATTGTAAAATGATCGATTCGGTGGAATGCAATCATTTCTTTTTATACAGAACTTCGAGTGAAAATTGGAAACTGCTGTATCTGTGTAAACAACTGTGTCATTCCACGGAGTTGTCGATTTAAATAATCACAAATGTCGCGAAAATAATTCTGAAAGTTTAGAAACTAAATTGGTAGATAATTAGTAAGTAGATCCACACGTTACAAGTCAGACGCTGTATTAATCTCGTGCAATGAAACAGCGACGAAAAATCGTATATGAAATTTCAAAGGGTTGTTTTGAAGGGAGTCTTCAAATTCATGGTGATTTGAGGCATCTAATTCGAGTCGTGAGAAAAATGTTTTAACAGAATCCTCTGAATTTGTAAAATTTTCGAGAAAAAGTACTATTTTCACTTTCTCATCCAACTTTCTAATGCAAAGGCATCTTCGAGAAAAACCAACATAGTGAGATGAAAGCAGAGGCTTAGCCCTTCAAAATGACTCCAGATAGATTATCATGCTCTTTTCCTCCGCGAAGTTGTAACAATTCAAAGATCGACAATCTCTCCCCAAAAATTTCGCGATCCTTTAATTCCGCTATCGAGTCAATCTATCACTAATTACAGCAATACAGCCCCATCTCTGCAAATTTGCACAGGTTCCCATGCTCCGCTATATTAATCTCGGCTTAATGCACGAAATTTCCCTAGGCAACTCGTCCAAAAGCAGAGCACAGGAAGTTCAAAAGCAACATCAACGAAAACAAACCGCCTTCCGTTATCTTCGACAGCATCGGGTCTGAGCCAACTGTTCCCCGTTGGTTGTTCGTCTCTCTGATAAACAAGGCGCAATTACAACGAACTGTTTCGCGATGCCGGTTACCCCGGCTGGCTGTCGTCAATAAAAGAGAACGAGCCAGTTGGGAATAAACCAATTAGAGGCGGAAAAGCGTCCATCGAAACCGGCAGTCGTGTGTAAGACGTAACAATTGGGTCAGGGA
The DNA here is from genome assembly GCF_001263275.1 of Habropoda laboriosa. Lineage (NCBI taxonomy): Eukaryota > Metazoa > Arthropoda > Insecta > Hymenoptera > Apidae > Habropoda > Habropoda laboriosa. Next base: position 1,539,232 of record NW_017100385.1, on the reverse strand, counting down.
CGTGCAGTTTGATAGACGAATGGACAAGACGTTGGCTGACTTCGATTCGAGGCGATACGACGAATAATGCGTGATAGCAATATAATTGTCCTGCACGTCGATTAACGAGGGAATCGATGGTGACGCGTGTTTGATCACGATTCGCGTGGTCTAGTGGAATGGTCTAGCATTGTTCAATTGTAGGGGTTTTAGGTGAACAATTTGGCGTCTAGGTGTTTGGGAAATGATGATTTATAGATATGGTGGAATATTAATTTCGTATGCATAAAGAATTAGTGGCAGATCTAATGTTGGCGTAAATTTTGTAGGTTGTCTCAAATTTTTGACTGGTATTGTACGTGCTAGTTCTTCTTTTTCGGTTTTACGTAGTAAGACTTTCCTTTATCTCACAATTAAGATCGCTAAATTTATTATAATTTGGGTCACTGACGACCCAAGTGAAATTTCACTCTTGTGTTTCTTCCAAATAAATTTTGATTTTGATTGAATAACATTTTGAACATTTGACTTAATGAGCAACTGTATAATGTAAAAGTTCTGAATTCAGAATTTCAGAAAATTCAGATTTTTCAGAATATCAGAAAATTCAGGATCCTCAGAGCTTCAGAAATTCAGATTTTTCAGAATATCAGAAAATTCAGAATCCTCAGAACTTCAGAAAATTCAGATTTTTCAGAATCCTCAGAACTTCGGAAAATTCAGATTTTTCAGAATATCAGAAAATTCAGAATCCTCAGAACTTCAGAAAATTCAGAATCTTCGGAATTTCAGAAAATTCAGAATGTCTTCAGATCTTTTTAGAACCTAGAATGACGCGAAAATTAGACCGGGACATAAACGACACAGTTTGCCTACGAAGTGTGAAAAAATATACTTGCCTACGGAAAGTGAATATTTCACTATTCCAAACGGCATAATAATAATAACTATAAATTTGTACAGATTTTCACGAAAACATTATAGAGTAACGTTAAAACATTTATTTCTAAAAAAATACCAAGTCCTCCACTGTTACCTATTTTCACACCTGTCGCGTTTACATCGAGTCTAAGGGAAAAAATTTTTATTCGCCTAAGAAAAACTGGATTTACAGCAATGATCGTTGTACATGAATGGCTGAGAGTGTAGGTTTGAAACGTGTCGAATGAAGACGCGAATACAGTTGGAGGAAAGAAAATGGCAAGTGCATGGACACGTATCGAAACAACTCGATACGTTTCTGTGACGGGTCGCGCGTGAAATACGAGAGGTCCTCGCGGCGTATCACGAAGAAAAATTTTCTTTATAACGGCGCGGTATTGAGAAAAATTCGCCACATAAGGCGACGTTATAAAACGTATTTTTCTTTACATTACGACACGACAGGCCAATATTTCACGCGGCTGAAACACACCACCTACTCGATACGTCGTCTTAAATCGTGACCCTTGCAGCTCAATGTATATCTTCCTGTTTCACTGCTTTTTTCAAATATACCGAATATAACACACGTTACTTCCTACTGTTTATAATTTATTTACCGATATAAATTTGTATCTTCTACCGTTGCTCGTTTCCATCGAACGTTGGCGATGATTCGCCATTTTTGACTGATAGAATTATTTAACAGATATTTGACGTTTAATGTACCTAATTGCTACGAGGAATTATTCACGAGAATATTCTACATCACTGGTGAATTATTTTGTAACGTTATTCATTGCGGTAATGAAATTATTATATCTGATATTTGGTAAAGAATTTTTTTTTTAAATACAGAAAATTTCAATAAGCAACAAGTTAAAATTAAGTAGCAAAATTTTAGTTAACAATTTAAGAAAAGAAATAAAACGAAAGAAAGATATTGCAGTTATCGTGAGAACGTTTGAGATTTTCCCACATAATTTTGAGAAGAGTGACAAGAAGAGGGTTGTAAAAGGGTTAGGGAGGATTATATTCAGTAGAAAACTCCGAAATAACGTGGGTGTATGGTAGGAGCGAAGAAAAGTGAAGGAAGAATTTTTCTTCGGATAGGTAAGTGTTGTGGGAGTCGTTTTAGAGTTGGCTGACAGTCGTCTTCGCGTTACGAGTTCTGTTGAATTATTATAATCATGTGAACCGCCATTTCTCGCAAAATTGTGTATTAAAATATTACACGAAAGAAATATCCTTATAAACATTAATTTTCCAATATTTTACTCATCAATATCTTCTCTACCAATTTTTTGTTTCCTTATAAAGAAATCCTCTGAGTGGGGAGAGCAACTCCCCTCTGTTCTTATTTGCACTGCCCCTGCGAGCTGTGACCCGCACTCCGCCGAGTAAAAGCAGTAGTAAGGCTATCAGTCAAATTTATTTTTGATGATTTAACCTAGAACCGCTTGCGAAATTGCTCTACGAGAGTATGGAGCGATATTAGAGCAATAGATTATGCCTATTTGAGCAACGATTTTATGGAAATACACTGTATGAATACATTAACTATACAAATTAATTCGGTGTCCTTTTTCGCAAAGTCTTGATGACTTTATCGACTCAAAACCGCCATATTTTTCGAACAGAGAATTCGTCAGTTACCCAATGAATGCAGAAATGGTCATCCAAAGTAACGGAGATTATTTTGCGCATTAAAATTGTGTTTTATTTTCTGTAAATAAATATTGAAGTTTGTAAGAAAGGTACCGAATTAATTTCCACTGTACACCTAATTTCTGGCCTAACAGTGAGAACTATGCTTCGAAGATAGGCCCATGTTGAAAATTTTAACCATAACTGCCAGACTGACCATCGTTACCAATCAACGTCTGCCCACTTTTGAAACATCGAACCAGACAATTGTGTCACACAGAAATTTGTCTAAGACGTTAGACGTTCGCCTGACAGAAGCACGAACAAGAGAAGATGTGACGATAAGCTCTGGTGTTGGCTGTCGACCAATAATTCGTGTAAACGCTTGCTTTCGAAAATGTTGAAGAATCGGCAGCGAAATCTATAGTTGCACGCCGGACATCGGCAGAGCTCAGGCCCCGATGAAAGATGCATGAGGCTCTTCTCACGCATCTGTTGAGACATGTTGGCGGAAATCCAAGTAGCTTTATTCGACCGGATCTTTGATGTATGGTAATGTATTACGTGTAGCGTGCACGATATATCTGGACTCCACAGTGACACATTTATAGCCGTCCTTGAAATACTAACCGAATACATGCAGAGTCCGCATTTTTTTTTCCTATTTCCAAGCAAATTACTGTCCGTGATTCTCTGTTATGCCGGAAGCGGTCGGAATATGTAACTTCACAGTGGATTATTTTGAAGACTTGTTCGTGAAATAGTACAATTAACGACAGAGAAGAAGTATAATATTGCAATTAAGTAACTTGCAGTATTTGTAAATTGAGCATTTGGAGATTCGTAGCTTGCAAAATTGTGTGATAGAATAAGGAGATTGCCATTTCATTAAATTGTTCAAATAACGGTTATTTGTTGGTAGATAAAAATTGTAACTGTTATAGTTTAACAGTTTTTACAATTGTAAAAACAACGCATCAAATTAAAAAGACTGAAATTCATCTCACCTTAATAATCTTTAAATTCCCTTTATCCTCAGATCCATCGACGAGAGATATCAGTGGTTCGAGGCTTGGAAACGGTGCAAACAAAAGAATAAGAATTCTACCTTCCCAAAATGTCACAAAAATTCTCCCAGACTAACGTAACATTAATGTCTGTTCCAAAAAGCCAAGTATTGCGACCGCCACGGGAGGCCTACTTACGCAGGCCCGGCAAATCTCGACCTTTGAGGCGAAGATTCAAGAAATGTTTCACAGACTTCTCTGGATTCTTCGTCCTCAAGGGCAAGAGAATTGTTATGGCAGGGCTCCTACTTTCTAGGACCTTTTCCAGCTCGGTTGAGTAGGATTTGAAACGAACCCCGAAAAAGGGACAGTATAAGTTGCCTGAAACGTTCGAGCATGATAGTTGACATTTCTCGTTATACTGATCAATCAGATTTTCGCATTTGTAATTTACAAGTATTTGTCGAGTTAAGTATACTTATTTTTGGTTACCTAACCACGTCGTCCAATCATTTACCCGCATAAATTCCAAAGAAGTAAAGCAGAAGAAAGAAACAAGTAGTAAGATCAACGCTTCGTGCTAGATAGAACAGGTAAGTAGAAGCGGTGCGTGATAAATCAGACGGCGGTAAGATGCGAAAGGGGAGGATTTAAGACGACGTTTCATTAATTCGAAGATTTCTTGCAAGGAGCAAACAGAACCGTCGAATCACCTTGTAAATTGAGATTTTATTGCGTTTTCCAAAAGCTGATTGCTTTAGAGAGAGAGAGAGAGAGAGAGAGAGAAAAGGAGAAAAAGACAGGTACGAATAACCTGCATCGATTTTATCGACGCCAAGAGTTGGAATCAAAGATTTCGAAAGTCTCGTTTCTCTTGCTTACTTCTTATCATTCCACCTTCGTTTCTTACTGTGTCTTTTTTCGCCCTTATCCATTGCTCAGCGTTAAGACCTTCGAGATTGCGACTCGATTCTGCGAATTTACCGCGGACACTGTGTTTCAAGTGGTACCTCGGGGCCACTTTTTAGAGAAAAAGAGGGAGAGAGAGATCTCGAAACCGTTCACTACTAAACCTGGCGACGGAACTCTTACGAGGAACAGAATTATAGGGCAGCTTGCGGAAGAGATGGAACAACCGGAGGATTTCGATTCGCGTTCGAATCTGAATGACATCGTTCTCTCTCTTTTAAGCTTTGAATTTTCGTTAAACAGCTGAAGATTCGTTTGTTGCACGTAAAAGAGGGACTTTATCTTGCGAGAGTAATTTTGTGTGTTTTTATTGCAACCTATAGTTTCTTTTATCTTTGGATAAAATTAAGAACGAATCGTAAAATGTGTTTAAAATCGAGGAGATTGAAATTGAACACTCGAGGTTAACTGTGTTTAGTGTCTTTTCGAGTGAATAACGTGAATTTGTATTTTAGATTTAACAGGATCAATTTTTGGAATTTTGAAGATGCGAAAATTCTTTTCTACGTGGAATCAGATTTTGTTTAAATTAAATTTGGTAATTGCTGACGCATTATTTGGTACAGTAGGATCTTCTGTGAATAGAAAAGGATATCTTTCGATTTATCAAATAGATTGGGAACACTAGTTGTATTATACATGATCTGTAGACTTGTGTTAAGTTCACATCAGTAGAACAAGTAAACGATAAGTCAGACACTGGCAATATTAACCCCTTCATTTATGATTTTTTCTGTTCTCTATGCATATAAACGTCAGCTATTTATTGTTTTAATATTACTGTCGTGTCAGATAAGAAAAACTAATATATTATATGCTATTTATACTAAATACGCTAATACATTATATATGCTACTTGGTAATCTTCAGTCTTACAAATTAGAGTTAGAGTTAAAATTCAAATTAATTTTTGTTACTGATGTAACCGTTTCTGTCACAGCTTGACCAAAATTTATGCCACAAGTCTGACTCGTTGTTATAAGGCAAAGGTTAAAAAGGGCAAGTAAAAATTTTATCAATTAGAGTACAGAAACAAACTGTCATAAAAAATGCTGGCAAAAGCTAGTAAAATTGCTTGACAATTTCCTAAAATACAAAGGAACAACGAACATTTTACATTACACATATCCCATTTGATACTAATTTGCACGTAAATTAATATTGAATATTGTAACAGCCCTTGGCTGCAAATATGCCATTGCTTCACAGTAAATATTCACAAGTACCAATATTCATGAAATAAAATTCAATATTCATACAGTTGCAATAGTCACCGGAAAGCAAACAAATATTTAAATATTCGATAATTTTTTTAAACGATTAAACCTATTTCTAATTGTTTTTCGTGAACAATTATCGAATACTAAACAGTTGTTCATAAGTACTATATATGTATACGTGTCACAAATGGATAAATTTCAAAGAAACGAATTCATTATCGCGCGAGTCAGAGCAGAAATAATCCTTCTCGTAATTAAAAAAATTCGAATTGTTTTCGACGCGAGAACTTGCAGCCAAGCCGAAACGAAGAGATCCTTTTTTCCTTTTTACAAACAATTTTTCCCGTAAAAGCCTGCGACAGTGTCACAGCTGCTCCGACATCTCCGTGTGAATTTTCTGCATTTTTCTGGGAGCCTGGGAAAAGTGAATTTATGGCGTGTTCCATCGGCAAACGAAGAATTCAACGGTAACGAGGCCACGGCGACTTTTTTGTCCGACCCTTGCTTTCTCTCCATTCTCGTTTGCTAATTTCGACTTGGACAAGGCCGACAAAGGTCTCGTGTTTTTTTTTTTAATCAAATTATCGCGCGTAGTAAGGAAAGTGGTAATACTTGAAAATTCGTTATTGATGTTCGGTTAAGTTAAGCAGTATGCATATTGACAATGTGAAACAAGAAAATTTTTTTTTGATGAACTGAAAGATAAATTGTAACAGCTATAGAATACAGAATTTTTAGAATACAAGACGCAGGAGTTTGATAGATTTTTGACAATTGAAACAAACGTGTATTTTTCCAGAAATAATAAAATTGCGAAAATATTCTGAAAAGTCAGAAAATTCAGGATAAATAATTCCCCAAAAATTGTAATTCCTTGGCTGACAATTTTTATAAATATTCAGATTTGAAGATGAAGATATCAGAAAAAGATGTGTGGAATTAAAACAGTTATAAAATACAGACTTTTTAGAATATAAAACACAGGAATTTGATAGATTTTTGACAATTGAAACAAACGTGTACTTTGCCCAGAAATAATGAAACTTCAAAAATGGGAAAATTATTAAATTTTGAATTCTGAGAAGTTAGAAAAAATTCAGGATAAATAATTCCCCAAAAGTTGTAATTTTGCGGCTAACAATTTTTACAGATATTCAGATTTGAAGACGTCCAGATATTGCATACAACACGTTGGACTTTTCTTTATCACCTCCCGATATTTCGTTTCCCTTTACGCGAAAAGCGATTGTAGCAATGATTTTGCAAGAAATCGGCGTTCAGATCTTCGACGTTAGCAACGCTAGCACCACGTGCCTAGCAATAACAATGAAGATTCCATTACGAACCGTGAAATTGTATTTTACTTCCGATTCTTATCGTTGCCAGCCAACCATTCAATGGGAGGACGAAGGTTCTCGAAAAGGTAATCGAAAATCAGATACAACGAAGAGATCTCTGCATTAGAATCGAAAACGGAACCATAAAATTAAATAATTCAATCATTAGAACCGTTACTACTCCAAGATTTTCTGAATTAACTAGATTCTCCAACTTTTTTCAATTTCTCACTTCAAATTATGGTAAACTGTTGATGAAACAATTTGATAATATCTCTTAAAGGAGATTTCAATCTATGTGAGTAATAAATGTGAATAAAATATCCATTTAATACATTTATCTATGGTAGTTTAATGACGTGAAGGAGAAATAAGTAGAATGTCACGTTATATGTCAGACATTGGCTAAATATATTACTACACACTACTTAAAACAGAATTAATCAGTCTACATTTATAATATTAAAGTAAGATACCTAAATTTTACACGTTTGTAATATATTTACACAAAAGTGAAGATTATTTATTATAAATGATGCTATTAAGCCAATTACGTTCTGAAAGTAATTGTACACAAGTCTACTTTTCACATTATTTTAATAAACTTAGTAATAAGCTAAAAACGATTTGAGAAATTATAAAAATTATTTTAAAAGTATACACTGAAAACTTTTATTTCATAATACCACAGCTTCACGAACACTTGAATTAAAAGCTATATATGTCACAGATCTACTTTGCACAAAGTTTCACTGGCGTTCTACTCGTTCAGTGAACATAATCCCACGTTGAAACGATTATCCTTTATCTATAATACACCGTAGAGTTCTATGCGTGAAACGTGTGCAAGAAAGTTCGTATACAATATATGTTACTCAGCGTTCGTTGAATTTTAAACGTCCCACACTTCGGTATCAGCTTCATGAAACTCATCCTATTATGTCTGCACCGCATAAATTCAATTCTAACCCGAGGATAAGTAATTGAATACACCGAAACGTATCGTTATTCGTTTGATTTGTATAGATTCTAGAAAGACTGTTCTTCAGAAACGCATTGTGCAAACTTCAGAAAAGGACTATTGGTAAACTTAGCACGTGACGTGCTGACTAATCGAAGTACCAGTTTCTGGGTGAAACACAAGTGCTATTGACGATTTATCTACACTCTGTATACGGCAAAGTGAGATTCTGGTCTAGGTGATCAGGTCATGATTGGGTCATATCCCCACAAGCCCACTTTTTTCAACACAATCGTAGAAATAGGACATGTGTATTGTCATTATTGACGAATAATGAAACGACCATTGGTACAATATTATATTATGTAGAAAACGATGAAAAAATTTCGAGGGACCCAACGGGAATCGAACCCGGGACCTTCGGCGTGGCAAGCGGACGCTTTGCGCACTACGCCAACTATCCCCTCTCTATTCTCCTTTGTCGATTTCCTATTTGAGTATGGAGGCCCCGATACTACAATTACTCTTATCATGCTGTATTATTATTATCATTATTTTTAATTGAAAATAACGTCTAGTTAGCTGTGTAATATTCATTTTATTTTATAATTATACTCCGGTCACCGATGACCGCTATGGACCCATCGACGAAACAATCTTCTGTCACAGGTGACCAACGTGACAATGATTCTCTAATTCTTAAAACACCAATTAGTTTTCCCTTGTGTTGAGACCTCTCATTTCACCCTCGGCGCGCTATCTTGAAGACTGGAGAAAATGTTCTGTGGATGGATGCCTGAAAATCCCGTGGAATCTCCACGAGGCCTATATTTTGTCACCTTAAAGTGGTCCACCAACGAAGCCTAAAAATTCAGAGCCACCTTCCCTTCGGAGACTCCAGGATTTACGGCATATCTGGTCCTAAAGACAAACCTTGCAGGCAACGTAGTGAATGGCTGTTGCCTAATTGAACACGACAACAGTGTGACCACTCAACGCGACGCCACGAAGCAGGCTACAGGAAACTCCTAACAATTACGCTCTTTAGCACCGATTAAAAATATTAACGCGTGACTGGACAGGAGTTAAGTAAGGAAGTTTTCCTGGAATTCTGCAAAGCTAAACTCTGATAATTGCTCGAATTAGTTTACTGCACGTACGAGAGTAATAAGTTATAAAAGTGTCCAGGCAATGGCCCTCGTAAAACACTGGGGTGCCGGTAAATCGCCGGCAACTTTAGTGTAGTTTCTACACACGTTATAACGATGAAGATTTACATGTAAAGACGGAAACTGTTTTGGAACAGTGGAACGAAGGAGACAAGACTAATTAGCGGCTTGTTTCGGGGCAACTTCACGCATGAATTGCACTGGAAATTAATGTGCAAAGATACGTGCAAGTTTAAACGCTTATTACAATACTTGTGTTGTTACGCCTTTGTATTTGAATTTTTGCGACGAATATGTAAAGTATTAACGGTAGATTTAACAATTAGGTATTTTGGCATATGAAAATGAATGAAAAGATAGCTTTGTAATGATTTTACAATATTTTGCAATTCTAGAAAATTTTGAAATTTCCGTTTCCCTCGAATTCGTCTTCTTTTCTTAAGTAAACGATAATTCCACGATGAAAAGTCAACAGCTTATCAAACCTTCGTGAAAAAAGCACGGAAAACAAATTTCAAGGATTCAACCACACAAATCTGACTGAAACTACGGAATCACAAGTGCAGAAGCTGTTACAAAGTCTTTGAAGAAGGGAACAGAAAGGGAGAAGAAAGTTATAATTGAAGAAGGAATATTTAAAACCTCTAAAATACCACAAACTTCTTTCTGCACACTTGAAATCTTTCTGTTGCAAAATCAATCCTAAATGTAACGTACTTGAGGAACTCCTAACAAACTCTCGGGGAAAACCAGAAATTCTTAAGAATTCTAAGTAGCGTCGAAAAATCCAATAACCTAGCAAAACGCTTTTAAGGAAGAATTTATTTAGACAGCTGATTTTCCAGCCGACTTCGTGACGTTTTTCTAGGCGACAGGGAAAGTTGCAATATTGCCGCTTTGCATATACCTTCGTTCATCTTTTGGCTGCGTAAAATCAATAACAAAGACTTGAAATAAAGACTGCAGAATAACCCCTTTCCCTGAGAGTTGACAAAACGAATTTTGTTGGGATGAGTAGAGTTCCTCGTGTTTATTTATTAACTTCTAACTAAAGTGCGATAATAAATAATATTAGACATAGTGAAACGCACTTTCCGTCTCACACGTCACGATGGAAGAGACGTTCTCAGCGTGATCGGCAATTGCGACTCGCGCGACACGAGAAACAAAAGAAAATGCGCCATCGGTCGATTATTAATTAATGTTAATCGACGGCGCGCATATAAAAAGCGCCTGAACGATAAGCGAGTTCACGGAATATCCATTTGTGGTGACTGATCCGACACGTGTGTGGCGCGTACAGGTGCGGCGTGTGTGCCGCGTACAGGTGCGGCGTGTGTGAAGTGTGAGCGAAAAGCGCACGCGGGCCCCGGGACAAAAAGACAGTTGAAGGTAGCGCGCCGAGGCTCGAGCTGGCTATGCGCCGGTGTATACTTTTTTCCCTGACGAATTGATCCCACACATTCAACACACCCAGCTCAGCTTCCATTGAATAACACCCCTAATCCACCATCGAACGCGCAAAACAGAAGGTCGCGAATTTAGTTTTCCAATCTAACACGTCTTTTCCCGCGGTATTTCTTCACAGAATAAATTTCAAACGCGACTGCAACAGCTGCGAACCATAATCGACGACAGACGCGCTCTAAACTGACCGAGCAGATGAAATTTTCGTGCGCGAACAAACAATTGCGCGATGTTTCTCGCATGCCTGGTGTATCCATCAGCGGAAATCTGATTTCCACTGGCGATTTCGCGGTTCGTACTAATTCGACAGCTGCGAAATCGCGTTCGTTAAACAATTTCGAGGCAAAACACGACCGGTTTATCCGACGTGTTTTGCTAACCGGCGCGGGGCGCGGAGACTCGCGCCGCGAAAGGTTTGCCCTGCTAATTTGCGGCGCACGATCGTGAAATCGTCGCCTCATTAAATCGCCGGCAGATCGCTGGAAATCCGACCTTTTGTTTCCCGACACGCGCGATATTCCAAACGAAATTACAACCGTTTTCGCCGGTTATTGTGCTCGCGTGCCTCCCCGCGACCGAGTAATTCTCGCTGCGAAGCGTACTTCGACGCTAATGAAGTGCCGCAGTCACGGTACCCGGAGGATTAATAAAATTTAGACCAAAAAAAAAAACATCTCGATTGATCGAGTAATTTTGTACCGTAAAAGTATCTCGATTCGGTGAGTAATTTTATATCGCAAAAATATCGCAATTCTCAGACAGCGAAGTATTTTATTTAAATAAAACTGGCCGAAATTCAAATTTTTAAACTTAATTGAAAATCATAAAAGTGGGTTTTCTTTCTTATAATGTTATTAAAGTGAAGTATCATAACGGCTACTTTTGTCACGTCAGAGGTTAGGCAGAAGATTTTTCTTCTGCTATTACTATGGTCTTAAGTAGGACCTTGAACTCTAGAAATTTCAATCAAATGTGAAATTTTCTTCTACTTTTTGTCATTTCTTTCATAAAAACGATTTTCAGCCATTCAAATTGCGTGTAAAAATCTTCTTGTACCACCGTAGGTAAAGAAGATAATTAGGTGGTCCGTTTTAGGTGTGACCCACCCTGTATACACACTTCAGACTATACTTTACAACCGTGAAATTACGAAAAATCGTTCAAATTTGAAGAAACTCCTTCACGTGGCCCACCCTGTATATAAAACGACGTCACGTGTACCTTGCAGTTACAAAACCTTTCTTTCCACAGTTAAACACAATTTCATAGACTGCAACAATGAAAACACGAAAAATAGTATCAATTAGCAATATTTCGTTCCTGCTTTCGACGAAATAAAAACATATCCCAATAACTTCGTTCGATCACTTCGCCAAAAGCGAATTCACCCTGGAAAAATTCGAACGATCAACAACCGATGTTGCAACAAGCAAAACGTGGCACTAATTCCAAGCAAACAGAGCAGAAGCAGCGTCGCGCGATTATCCAAATTCGTCGTCGCGAAAGCGTTTTCCGATCGAATGAAAGCTCGTGTGTCTGTCCCACATCGCGAATGGAACGATTCGTGCGTAAGCGTCCGGGGCGTACTTAGCCGGAGTGTAATTCGTCATCGACGATTCGACGTCGAATTGCCCAGGGAAATGACTAATGTCAGGCCTTGCAGGCTGAGTTAGGCGTAGGTGAACGTTGAGGAGCGGGGGATCCGGTGTGAGCTCTACCAGGTGGAATCAATTCTGGTTTACTCACCGTCGTCGAGGCGCTCGAACTTCGGTGCTGCATCACAGGCGGACTTCCATGGCTGGTTTGCACGTCAGAATTTAATTGACGGTTCGCGACGACCGGCTGATGCGGCTGCACCGTCGGTTCTATGTCGAGGTAGCAGTGCGCCTCTAAATGGCTTTGCGCCCTCCTCTCCTCCAGGACTATTTTGCGCGCCGCGCAGAGTATCTTGTAGTACACCTGGAAATAAGCACACCACGGGTGCATGATGAATTGTGAATTGAATCAGTGTCGCGTTCAAGATACAACAATTTTATTGGAACTTTTGCGGGGTCGTAAATCACGCTTGCGCTCGATTTTTTTTGTCGTTATTGTAAGACCACGTTTTTCGTGATTTTAATGTTTTTCTGTTTGACGTGTTATTACTGGACTGTAACTCGCGTTACTATTCGTGTTATTCCACGCGGTATTACTAGGCTCTAAAGTCTCGTGTGCTACGACGTGTTGGTATTGTTACGGATCACATATACGGTTAGTCGCATCTTTGTAAGACAACAAACCACTCAAGGAATTTACTCAGGATACGGGAACTTTGGTAGTGCACGGGAAGCGTTGAGAATTAATGCACGAGAGAGTTAACTAATGTAGAAAACGATGAAAAAATTTCGGGCAACCCAACGGGAATCGAACTCGGGACCTTCGGCGTGGTAAGCCGAGGCTTTGCGCGCTACGCCAACTACCCCCTCTCTAATCTCTCTTGTCGGTTTCCTATTTGTGCGTATGGAGGCCCCGATACTACAACAGTGTGTTTTTTTTTTTTTTGTCTTATTGTAAGACCGTGTTCTTCGTGATTTTAATGTTTACTATTCTGACGTGACATGTGTTGCTATTTGGACGAGTTATCACTTGGGCTCTTTACTCGCGTTACTATTCGTGCTATTATTCGTGTTACTACTGGACCCTAACGAGGAAAGGTCCCAAGGTGTAACTCTCAGATTTTAACGAGCTTCGGCACAATGACAGAGTTTGAAAAACTGAAGCTACCGATACCCAGTTTTCGGTGCAGACGGTTAATAGTTTACGAGTTATTTAACGTTCAAGTTGTTACCACCGTGTATCTTCTGAAGTATAAGGACTGTTCTTTCTTGTCGCAGGTTCGTGTCCTATTGGAGTGACTTTTTCACGATGTTCTTTCGTACAACTTCTTTTAAATACATATCTACTTCACTAGTTCTAACTAACCTTCGAATATGTTTTTTCTGAAACACTGTGATTTCATTGTTCTTATAATTTTTTGGTTGTTTATCATAAGGACACTCAAAGCGTACACAGTGTAAACACCATGTCAATTCGATTGGGGTGAACATATCATTGTTATTAAGAATCTGAATTCTACCAATTATCTCGAGTTCTCGTTCAACCGAACAGAAAACTTCAACCTTTTCTTCTTCGCATAAAACTCTGGATCGTCCCTTCGTCCATCGCGAACGTCGACGTTTCATTGCGTTAATTAAAGCTGCAATAAAACTGTCGCGCGGTAACCGGTTGACTCTTCTCCTCCAGTCTGGCAATTATTTAACTGTTATTATGTCAATTCGCGTTAACCAAACTGGCTAACACACAGCAACCGCGTAGGTGTACACGCTGAATCGTTTATTTTCTGTCACTCGTTAGACTCGTGTTCCCGCCAATTATTTCCACGGTTTTGTTTGCCACGCGTGAGAACGTCCAATCAATTTCGACGATGCTAGGTCGAAAGTCAATTCTCCCGCTCGACCAACGAAAAATCGACGACTCTGACGACAGAAATTCTGTACTTTTCGATCCTATCGACGACGTGCCTGTGTGTGTTGCCATGATCGAAACTATGTATGTACAAAAAGTATCGGTTTTATGGGAAATTTATCGGTGAAGGTTTCACCTGTCTCGATGGAAATTTGTTTTTCATTGTGTGTAATTTTTTGTAATTGCCAATAATTAATATAACGTGCCATTGTACGTAGTATTAACTCTTTAACCCTCTTTAACGCTCACATTTTTCTCAACTTGATATGCCAAATAAGATCAATTTTATTTATTTTTTTAATTAATTCTTAGGCGCGTAGAAATAAGTCTCCCGTTATTTACAACACTGAAATTTACTTTTTTTTTGCCATAATAGAAAGAATAACGCAATATGGAAAATTAGAGAAAATGATTTTAAAAAATTGCACTTATTGGACGATTAATTGTGCAAGTGTGACATTGGCATGAACGTTAAAGAGTTCATATTTTTCTGAGAACTACTATGTACCATCAAGTTCTCCATCAATATCGGTGACTGTTACTTCGGGATATTCCCTTGTATCTTTCACTGGTGAATTAATAAATCTACTTAGAACAACTCGCGCTCTCTCTAGAGTAGATAATAAGAGAATTTAAAAGTGGGAATTAAAAGGTATTAAAGTAATACAGTCAAATAATTGCGAGTGAAATAATGCAACAACAAAATGAGGAAAAATATATTTTATCTAAATTTCTCTCCGTTCGCGAGAAGACAGTTTTATATTCTGATACGAATACGAGCAAACTAGATCTCGGCGAGAATTTATAAAAGCTCTTTAGAGCGTTCTTTAAGCTGTCGAAAATGTTCCTCGAAATCAACCAGTCGAAAATAAAAGGAACACTTCGCAGGTGAGAAGTGATGCTGGTTTATACATTGGAAAATTCATTAAAAAAGAAAATTATTGGAAAATTAAAATCTTCCCTAATAAAAATCGACAAAAATGAAACATCTTTCGGCACGATTGTTGCGAAATTGTCAAATCGACGAGGGGGGAAAAAATGAATATCGATTCAACGTCCATCCGTCCAATTAAATTCATTTTCACGCAACGCGAAATTTCGTCCTACGAAAATTCACCTTCTCAACGATGAACTTTTATTAATTAAATTTCCAAATTTATCAACGAAATACGAGAAATCATTTGAAAAACAAATTTCAAATTTATCAACGAGATACGAGAGAACAATTTTTCTTCGAACTCGAAGTACAATGAATAATTAGAAAAAAGAAATTTTCTTTCTCGTTTAATACGTAGAGAAGATCGTCCATAGGTGAAGGGAGTAGTACAGTTTATCAAAGTTTTAACAGTTCCACGTGTTAGGTTTGATTTACGAGCGGTCCGCTCAATTTCCAGTTAGCCCGAGTTAGAAATTATAATCATCACTCCCGATGCGCTGCCGTACGACGATCCACTTAGCAACCTGATGCACTTTCTAACACATTAATCAGGGGTTCATTAGATCAAGATAACTAACTTCGTTGTCAGCCGATATATCATTAAATCCCAATGACCCTCTAATCACTATACACCATCGGCATCTCAATTAATTCAATAAAGCTTAACAATTTGTCACGCCACCTCGATCCACGGAAATAATTACTCACTTCCAGTAGAACTTGGGAAAGAATCGATTTTGTTATTTTTTTATATTACATTTTCTGGAAGAAAAATCCGCGACACGCGTTGTTTCACTAGATTGGTGTATTTTCTTTTTTACCGACGATTTTGGTAAATTGCGTTTCTTCGAAAAAATAATGTATTTTTACACGATTCTGCAGGCTTTAGTTTTCTTATTTCAAATTTATAATAATCACTAGGTTTTGAATGAAAAAATTTTTGAATGCTACCATATACCATATAATGGTATATATATTTTTTATCGGTAGGTATATAGATTTTTTTCATTCAAAAACTAATGATTTTTTAAATTTGAAATAATGAAACTAAAGTGTACAGAATCGTGTGAGGATATATTATTTTTTTGAAGATTTACAATTTACCAAAATTGTCATTAAAAAGAAAAGGACATTGTTTATACCATTTGCACTCAGTACGGGGAGTTCCCCTGGCGCCGGACGCTTAACGATTTCCTTAAATAAATCTCTCTACCTGTGCACACGCGACTGAAACGCGTAGCAAACTTATTTTCATTCCTTTTGTCTCCTCTAGGAGATACGCAGAATAACGGCTCGGTAGCGTTTCAATTATTGCAGATATAACTAGTGTCCGATATCAGGCGTTAAGGGAACTCAAAGAAATTCACGTATCACAATAAACAAAAACCCAAAAATACGTTTCCTTGAAATATATACAAATACCCAGCCTCGATCAAATTTGACTAAAAAAAGAAATCGCAAAGAATCGCGTTTTCCCTTGAATTTTACTTTGAAATAAGAACAGTTTAAAACGAACAAAGGATAAAATTACACGGGTGAAATTTTTTGAAAATTATTCTCCCAATATTCCAAAGCTTCGGGGATTCTCGCGAGAAATAATTGAAATTAGAACGAAGTCTCACGAGCTTAAGATTGGAGCACACTTTTAAATTTGAATTTAAGAACCGGCTCTCGGGATCTCAGCTGGAACCATCCGGAAACTTGTAATTAAGAAACGATTTTAAAAGCAACGACGGTCTCGAATTTCGCGGCACGCTTTGCTTCTGTATAATGCTCGTCGAACGG
Source organism: Habropoda laboriosa (assembly GCF_001263275.1). NCBI lineage: Eukaryota > Metazoa > Arthropoda > Insecta > Hymenoptera > Apidae > Habropoda > Habropoda laboriosa. The sequence continues at coordinate 1,522,329 of NW_017100385.1, read as the reverse complement.
TGCAAAGAATTCTACTAATTACACTCGGTCGCGTTCGCGTATTAGCATTTTAAAACAGACAATGAAGGGAAGCACGTTTCTTTCGTCGCGTTCGACGGAAAAGTGTAATTTCCTCGAGGGGAAATTGAAGTTCTTCGGTGAGAATTTTCGAAACTGCTTTCGAATGTAAGAAAGTATTAACTTTCTTTCCACCCACGCTATAAGCACCTTGAAAATTTTCATAATATACTTGTATCGATTTTTATCAACTGCTGCAAGCTTGCAATTATTTATCTGTCGAATTACGCGTGTATAGAAATCGTTGTAGTGGTACAATGTATATTACAAATAATAGAAGACACGATTCGAGAGAGAAAGAAGTGAACTGAATGCAATAAACTGAGGAAAGTAAAAGGAACAAGAAGAAACAGTGAAGTAAGAGAAAACCGATAAATTAGAAAAGAAACTGGCATAAGGAAAATAGAAACAACGTGAAATCTGATTCCAACAATAAGTTCGATACAAGAAATAATAATGATAACGTTGGAGATGACAATGGTCAAAGTGAAAAAAGAGAAGAAATAAAGTAGTACTGATAACAGAATGATCGATAAAACGAAAGATACGAAACAGTAAGGATAATAAAATAATAGTATCCAATAGTAATAATAATATAAAAAAATTATAAAGGAGCAATTTTTTAATAGAAAAATGATTGATAAAAATGGTAAGCGATAAAACGAAAAATACGAAATAGTAAGAATAATGAAATAATAACATTGATAATAATATAAAAAAAATAATAAAAAAGGACAGTAGTACTAATAACAAAATGATCGGCAAAACGAAAGATATAAAATAGTAAGAATAGTAAAATAATGACAGTAGTATAACAAAGATGAATAGGACAATGAAACCAAAGAGAAAAAGTGCAATAGAAAGGAAAAAGAAGTGAAAAGAATAGGAGAGTAGGAGAGTAGAATAGGTTAGATAAAATTATTAATAAGAATCTACATAAATAGTTAGGAAATCCAAAGAATGACTATACGTGAGTGACAAGACAAAACAAAGCGTGAACAGATAAGGGAAATAATGTATCGCAAACCAAGTCCTTTTCATAGCCACCAGGCTGGAAATAAATGAACAATCTAACAAAAGTGAAAAGATGATAAATGAATTATCGCAATATTCGAAAGAATTCATTATTATACATTCTATTCTTCCAACAGAATTACCATAATGTTAACACTAAACGTACCACGCCCGGTTTTAAAATTTGATTCAAAACCATGCACCTGTTTCTTCCCGTTCTTGTTAAAAATAAAAATGTAAATATGTAATTTTCTTTTATTATTAACTGAAGACTATTTTCTGTGTTCCTTTCGGAAAAATATGATTACTTCATATGCGGTCATTTGACCGCTTACGGTAACAACAGGTACACATAAAATGTCGTTAGGTTTAGTGTTAAGGATACTTAAGTTTAGACCAGGTTTACGATAAGGACGCGACTCTGCTATTTCTGAGGTTAAGGTTTTAATACGCGTTTAATGTTTCGTTGGCTAGTTATTCCTTATTGCCAGGAGGGCTCCAAACCTCTCATAAAAGCGGAGAATTTCGAGTTCCTTCGTGCATCTCAATAGCAATTGCCGTATCATAAACCCGCGCGAGCCGAGGCACATGCGAGCGAGCGGGACCGTTACCCTGGGTTTTTCCCATAAGCTCAGGTGACGCGGCCTCACCCAGAACACCCCTTCCCTAAGGGTGAGCGGTTGGCGTCGGGCGTCGACCAAGGCCCTAACTTGATTCGGAGTCTTGGCCTCCCACCCAAATCTCACCCCCGTCAAAGGACCCAAATGGACGGACAAGAACATATAAAAGGACTGAACAGTGAGAGGCAAAAGGAGTGTGACATTGTTGTAAGGACAAATTGGTGAAATAGAACTCTGAACTCTTGTACGAACGATTACACGAACTTTGAACCTCAGGACATTGGACTAGCACATCTTTAACATTTAAGAACTTAGTTACATTGTATTAGCGGTACATAAAGAACTGTGTTGCAAATAAAAAGTTATCTGCTATATAATCAGGCTTCATGAACATTGTGGGAGCCAACAGGAACGTAAACTTGATAATAGCAGAAGTTACTAAAAAAATAAGAAGATGATGGGTCAAAAAAGACCCAAAGGCCGCATTAGGGTTGAAGTAAGTACTTGTAGGTGTTAAAAAATATTTCCTGATGCACACACACCTTATCATTTTCATTTATAAATTCACCCGTCTAACTGCTCAGTTCACCAGTCACCTAACCCACTTTCTACAGCCAGACAATTTCCATTGAGAAAGTCCATTTCCATTAACAACTAATCCTTCCAACTTCTAATCCACAAACTATTCTATTAGTGGAATAATCCACTATTACTGCGTCAGCTACTCATTCTCCCTTATTTTTTCCCGCTTCGAAGCATAGTACTGACAAAATACTATCACCAGGGAACTGTCTGTAAGTTCTGACAGCTTTCCAGCTAAACGTGTTTGAGCAGCAGGCACACATTACCAACAATATGATGTTTCTGTTCGTTCGCCCCAGGCGGTATATCAAACGCAACCGGTTGCGCTGCGACATAAAACAAATCAAAGGCTCGTCGATATGGTTCGGGAGAATTTATCGTGCTCTAATGGTATAGCTAGCGAATAGCTCCAGAGGGAACGGTTTTCACGTTGTCAGCACACTGTGACGAATAGTAAAAGAAAATTAGCGACTGAGGATTGTGAGAATGAAAATGTGCAGTGAAGAAGTAATTGAATTTTCTCATTTTTCTTCCAAGTTGTGAGACGTCATGCAAGGTGCCTAAGCTACGTGATCAAGACCCAAGACGCAAGCAAACTTTAGGCAACGACAGGGGATACACCACCCCGAGGCATCTAAAAATTGGTACAGTTTGGAAATTTTTTTCATAGGTAAATACTGAATGAAAACTTTCAATTTTTTCACAGAATGTAAATGTAACTTTCCACTTTTTTCTCCAATTTTTAGAAAGTAAAAATGTTACAAAATGGAGGAGTTATCGTGAAACCTCTTCTGCTAGGACATCAGTGTATTACCTACAATATACCCTAAGATTTTCCAAAAATTCAGACCTCCATCATAGAAATGGTGGAGGTTTGAAGAGGAAAAACCACGTTTGGCCAAAAAAAAAAATTCAATTTTAAACGTTTCTAGAGAATTAAATAACTGAGATATCGAAAAAATCGTACTCCACATTGTAGGTAATACATTTCTATTTATAAATCAAAAAGAATTTTCTCAAGCAAGTGATGTTCCAGCAGAAGAGACTTCACAATAACTCCTCCATTCGTAACATTTCCACTTTCTAAAAATTGTAGAAGAATGCTGAAAGTTACATTTACATCCTGCGAAAAATTGAAAATTTTCATTCAATAACGACCTACGAAAAAAAATTCCCAAACTGTACCTATTTTTAAAAACCAACCCCAAGCCAAAGAACTCTTCCAGGCAAGGGAGAAGTACGAAAAGAAGGGTCGACAAAGACATTATTTTCTCAACCACAATACCAAGTGTCTCCCAGAAACACCTTGACTTGATTTGCGAGCCTCTGAAAAATTTTTCACAGAAATGCAACAATCGGGATAACAATCAGCAAACAGAGGTGCTCGCCCCCTAATTGAGGTATTAAAAAGTTGACGGTAACGCGGATCTCGCATGCTCGACCGTTGTAAAATTATTATACCTTCGAGGAAAGGAAAACCGATGTTAACAGGAAGCCTCTATTAATGAAAAAAGAGAAATCGAGGATCGATAATTCATTCGTTCCGGCGAATACATTACGCGTTGGCAGCGAAGGCACGAAATTACCGGAATGGAGATCGACTTGCGAAGAGATGGAAAACTTTTTCCTCGATAAAAAGCGCATCCTCTCTCTCTCTCTCTTTTTCTCTCGTTCTTTCTCCAACATCAAACGTTTGAATATTCATTAATATTCGCAAAATAATCCAGCAGATCGGTGACTGTAATTCTTCGAAGGGTTTGAAAGCGAGAAATGAAAAGTAGGTAGAAACGAGAGAGAGAGAGAGAGAGGGGAATTTTCAATCCATTAGGTACTGCTCTTCTTCATCTCCCTTTTCCTTTTTACAATCGGATATTGGATTTCGCTGCGTCTTTCTTTCTCTCTATTTCTCTCCCCTGTCTCTCCCTCTCGCTCTTGGTTCATATCAACATACGCCGCCGTGAAAATTATGAAAATTCTATGTATTCATCTTGAACTTATCTCTGGCTCAGTTATAAGAGTATTCTACTTCTGTTTTTCTATTTAAAAAACCGCGTTACGTCGTTCTCCTATCTGCTGCACGTTATCTCGTATTAAAGTAATCAGAAAGTGTTTGAATGCTTGAAACGAGCATTAGGTTTCATATTTCTGTGATCAGATGGCAAAATTTAGCAATTTTCCTAATTTTACTGTACTCCAAGTTTGTTCAACTGTGAAAAATTACAATTGCTTTTATCAGTGGTTGTAAAATTCGTTAGTCACATTTGGACTAGTTGGCAGTGAATGTGAAATAAATAACTAATTAAACAATAATGTATTTAATTTAACGTGTGCGCTTTACTGTCTTTCGTTTTTCAGCGCGAATCATCTACAGCGCCCATCTACACCCAGTACCGTATCATCTGTGCCCTCCTTCCAAACCTCCTTCGACACATCGTTGCTTTTCCAACACACCTTATATACTGTCATCCCCTTGAACAGAACTATCACGCGGCAACGACGAACATTCGTTCATTTCTTTTCAGGGAATTCCAGATTTTTATCCTTCTTCTGAGATTTATTCGTGAACTGATTTAGTGAATGCCGGATATAACCGGCGCTAGTCGCGAAAGGGTTAATTATTCCTTATTATCAGGAGGGCTCCAAACCTCTCGCAAAAACCGGAGAATTTGGAGTTTCTTCGTGCATCTCAGTAGCAATTGACGTATCATAAACCGGCGCGAGCTGAGGCACATGCGAGCGAGCGACCGGGACCGTTACCCTGGGTTTTTCCCATAAGCTCAGGTGACGCGGCCTCACCCAGAACACCCCTTCCCTAAGGGTGAGCGGTTGGCGTCGGGCGTCGACCAAGGCCCTAACTTGATTCGGAGTCTTGGCCTCCCACCCAAATCTCACCCCCGTCAAAGGACCCAAATGGACGGACAAGAACATATAAAAGGACTGAACAGTGAGAGGCAAAAGGAGTGTGACATTGTTGTAAGGACAAATTGGTGAAATAGAACTCTGAACTCTTGTACGAACGATTACACGAACTTTGAACCTCAGGACATTGGACTAGCACATCTTTAACATTTAAGAACTTAGTTACATTGTATTAGCGGTACATAAAGAACTGTGTTGCAAATAAAAAGTTATCTGCTATATAATCAGGCTTCATGAACATTGCGGGAGCCAACATTTAGTGTTAAAAAGTTTCGCCTTACCACGATCATGACGATCAGGGGTATGTAGAAGCTCCCCAGCGTGGCGCAGATCTGGTAGTAGAAATTCTGGCAGACGTCGCAAAGTGACGGCCCTGTCTCGGAGTAAGTGTACTCGTTTCCCATAATCAGCAAAGGTAGCAGGCTGATGCAGGCCGCCGTCAGCCAAACGAGGATGATGTAGGTGATCATCCGTCTAGTTGTCCTTTTCACCCCGTATTTCAGCGGCTTCGTTATAGCCCAGAATCTGCGGCCAACGAAACGACAATTTTAGGGTTCGTTGCACGTCTTCGGCGGTCTTATCAAAGCACGGAAATCCATCGTCTGATTAAATAAAACCGGGTCTCTCTACGCTGTCCACAGGACACGCTGTTTTCCTTTCCTCTACCCATTTAGAGCTCGTTCTCTCTGAGACGACACGTGCCTTGTCACGAATTCATACGTCAACTTTGCACGAAGAGCAAAGAAAATACGCGTCACAGGTGTGTTGTTGAATTATTCCGAGCTCGAGCCAAGTGTCTGTTTCATGGTAACGGGGGGAATGAAAAGTTGACAACTGTCTCTCTTGTTCGGTGTTCTTTCTTTTTTACGAGTATTTCAAGGTTTCGAGTTTTACGCCGAGGTAAATGTCAGGTTGGTGAACGCGAAACGTCGTTCTTTTTTCTAACACTTGTGTCAATAACCACGATTGCAGTCCAATTTTAGTAGCTTTTCAATAGTAGCTGGACGAAAACCTTGATATCGCGATTTTATTTCTACACAAAAACGAAAAACGTATTTTCGGTATCTCGCGGTGATCTTGCGATCTTCCGAGCTTTGCTGATTTTGCAGGTTTGTTTTTTGAAAGGGTTCAATGTTACTCGTTGCTAGCCGAATGGACTCTGATTTCGAGGTCTCAGAAAAGGTTCGAAGATTCCTCGGTCAGGATACATTCGGCGGGTGTGAGACACGCGGATTGGCTAGTTACAATTTCGACTTCGACAAGGGAGGTGGTTGACTATACGCGATTGGCGAATTATTAAACAAAGAACTAAAGGGACGCCCCCATGTCAACGGTCACTCTCAAGTGTCGTCCGCACCCTTGAGTGCCGCGCGGAAACTCGCGTGTCTCGAAGCAATAAACGCAGCAGGTAGTAAGTCTGGGCAGCGCTTCGTCGCTAACAAAAACATACCAAAGTGGAGACCAAAAACCCGAGAAGTTAAAATATAACAGAGAGATGTGGACGAGAGCCACGAGAAGAAAGGCATCGAACTTCTAAATGAACGTTAAAGTGCTCGATGGCCTCCCAAATTTCCAACTGCTCCGAAGGACCGAATAATTTCCAGACCCGTGCCTGGAAAACAGCGGCTCTAATAATTTGATCACCCACTGCAGAGGTCGGCAACCCAAGTGCCCGTCATTGTGCCAGATATTTTTACAAAATGGTTTTAAAAGATGATCGCGCGTAACAGATGAACCGGTAGAATTTTGTATTAATATCATGTATAGAATTAAGGTAAAGTGCCCTTTATCACAAGCCAGCCATTCGGCGTGTCCTTTTTAATCGAAAGGTTACCGACCTCTGACCCACTGTATGCACATATTGCATAATATTCGAGGTTCACTTCGAAGGTGAATGGAATATCTCGGAGTACTCGAAACAGATTAAGACACACGCAGAAATTGTAAGATGCCCGATTGGAAACTCTTTCGAACTATTACAGTTTCGAAGAAAAGGAAGAAAAAATAAAAGGGACGTAAAATTACGAGTGGAATAATATTTAAGCATCGTACTTCAAGGAATGAAGTTTAGAAGGGACTGAACACGACGTCGACGTGTTGTTCGAAGAAACAGAAGTTGATGCTTCGTCGTTAATTAAGAGTCCTTCTGTATTCTAAAACGTCATACGAAGAACGTACTACTTCTGGTGTCCCAGTTTCGTGCATTCTCTTTGCGGTATTGGAAGTCTAGAATACGATTATATTGTGAATGGGAAGATAATCGGCCAGGAAGCTTGGAACGTTCTTCGTTCTATCGTGAACAGTCTATCGAGAAATTGCAAATATAAATACGAAGCTAATATCAAAATTCGTAGAAATTTGATGAAACAAAAGAAATGACAAATATTCTACAATAGCAATGTCATAATGTACACTCATGTTCATAAATATTAGAACACTTCTCGAATGTGAAGCAAACCTAAATTATTCAGATCCGAAAAAAATTAGTCGCTCTGGAATTTTCTGATACAAGTGCATACGATAAAACTTCTAAATATCTATTTCTTTTTTTTAATAAAATCCTAACGGAGTGTCGTTGATTATGTCACACCTAACACTGACCGAAATTGAGTCTGTGTAGATCCTTGATCTCGTCTCGGCAACTATTTTCGTATAATATAAAAACCTAAAGTTTTATTAATTTTACATTTTAATAAATCTCCAATTTACAATAATTTACATTATTCTAATAATAGATTAATAAATTTTAGAGTACTATTTATAATAATTTTACCATTTCTGTCGATTTAAAGAAATATAGTAGTATCGTAATTACGCGAAAGTCGTTGCAAATTTAAAAACTCTATTCAAGCCGTCGTATTGTCTCTAAAGAGTAACGAAACTTTGTCCTCTTCTATTCCTCCCAGAAATCTACCACTCACGAGAAAAACGTAAACTAATAACACGAACACCCTATATATGTTTTCTCAAAGAAATGTTACTTAATTCACACAACACTTTCTGCATGAACGTAACACAGGTGTTCTAATATTTACGAACAGCAGTGTACCCAACTCCTCTGTGCGGATAGCCAAGAAAATTTGCGAGAATAATTCCGTTACACTTCGTAACCACATTATTATACACTTCGCTAACTCGATCAACTACAATAAGCCAAAATTTCCCCCGTCCAATTTAGTTAACGTGTAATCCAGTTACGTCCAAGACCCGATCATCCACCAAACTCAATTCTGCCAAAAGTTAATCATCACGAAGGCTACTCACCGGTCTACGGAGATCATGCAGAGATTCAGTATGCTGGCTGTACAGCTGAGCACGTCGAAGCTAACCCAAACAACGCACATATTCGCACCGAAGGACCAATTACCGGAGATCTCGTAGATTAACGCCATCGGCATTACCAGAAGAGCGACGCATAGATCGCTGACCGCCAAGCTGACCAATAGATAATTGCAGGGTCTTTTTAGCTTCTTAACGAAGAAGACGGCGACGCAGACTAGAATGTTCCCGATCACAGTCCCGACGATGATGATGCCAAGCACCAGGGCGATTAGTATTGCCTGTGCAGAAAAGAATATATCGTTACATTATGTACTAGATGCTCCGTTGTTAACATTATTGTAGAATTACCAACCGAGTCAAAATGGCCCATTACCGACGTTTCGACGGTGAACTTTTCTGTAGGTAAACGGTGATTGTAAAATTAGGTTCATATAGATACAAATGGAAGCATACTTGTAGAATATAAATTCGGAAAGTTAGGAACAATAATGCTTACCAGTATTGAACATTCGCGATTTTTTAAAAGAATGGTCAGTTTGACTCGGTCGGTACTTCTAGTGTCAAAGAACACTGTCGTAAATTTAACCCTTTCGCTGCGGCAGATTTTAGCGCGTAAGGTGCGTTGCAGACGACAGATATTCTTCACTTGCGGTCGCCAAATCTTTCGTTTCGGCGTTTTTTAATTTTTTAAAAATGTTAAAATTAAAATTACAATTACAGTCTAATAAAATTATGAATCACAGTAAAAAAAAATTTAGATTTTACGCGGTATCTTTTTAATAGTTACGGGAAAACACGCGATAGATAACCATACGTGATAGTTATGATAATAATATCTTGTCCCTTTTTAATTTTCTTCCCAACAGTCTCTCCTGAGTTAAACAGTTAAACATTTCCCGCTTTGCCCGAATCTCGCACACGGGATAAAACGTCGAAGGGTTAAAGGTGTGCTCGAATAGGAATCAGTTGGTGAAATCGTTTGTTATAGCGCAAAAGAAAAGGCCACCGAGGAAAATTCAATAACGTCTGATTTGGACACCGTGGTACAAGACGAAGCGGATGTAGGAACCGAGAGAACTAATACCAAGATTGCAGGATTAGAGAATTTAGTAGCCACGACATCGGTCTCGTGAGACTCGACGCGGGGGAAGCGTGGCGACAGCGAATCCTGCACATACAAATAGCCACGGACCACTTCAGCTAGACGAAACACCATACGAACGGTAATGCAATTGTGAAACATGATTAACGTAAGGATAAAGCGCTTCGCGTAATTATGGAAAATTGTTGGAAAGAGAAGTTTTAAATAAAAAGAAACTGAGTAATTGAACTGTACGTGAAATGTCGGATTTCTAATCATTCGCAAATTGAACATTCAGGAGATTACTCGAGCGTTGAAGGATTGTAGGTTTTTTCGTGTTAACTTAAAATTCGTACAATTTTCGATAAGTGAATTTTTCAATTTAAGAAAAGATTTTTATTTGTTTTTGGGACATTCGTGTTACACGATTTAAGGTTAGGTCAATTCATAAGTTCGTGTGGAAATTTGTAATTTAGATCAATATTTCCAACGGACCTTTAAAGATTAAAAAACGAAAGCACCTTCTAATTCCACAACTTTCTCCTATTTTTCTTCTTCTTTTTTTTTTTTTGGTTATAATATATTTATTTATTCAGCCTCACAGCTATGAATTGGACTTGGTTTACAATAACTTACGTTTTATAAAGCTATCTTATTCACTCATTCGATTCGTTTTCTCTCTTCCATTCACATTCCCTCGTACTCTACC
>NW_017100385.1:1501228-1510655 GCF_001263275.1 Habropoda laboriosa | reverse complement strand
TAAAATATTACTATTTAAAATATTTCGATTTGAAATATTTCTGTTTAATATATTTCTATTTAAAATATTTCGATTTGGAATATTTCTATTTAAATATTTATATTCTACTAAGCCACTTAATTAGGTTAAAGTATCTAGTATCGTTTAATCTTCTCAAATAACACTCGATACTATTTCACACGAAATTCTGATTTCACAAAGTTCGTCCTACGATTCTTTTCTCTCGAGTTGATTCGCTAATTGAGTTAAGGGCTGTAAACGTATATATACCAACGAAGTTTTCAACACTTCTTAATGAGTTCTCCACTTGTTTATACTTCTTAATGACTTTTTCTTTACACCTCAAAGTGATAAGTTACGTGTACCTTTTAACAGTGGCCAACAATTTTGCAACTTTTCTGCAAACTGAACTTTCAAACGGGTAATTCTGAGCCCATTAAATTCTGACGATTTAATGTCAAACGATTTGATAAATACAAATTTCCACCATCCTAAACTGTCTAAAAATACGGAAAATTTAGGAATTTTTTTGAAACAAGTAACTAATAAATGAGAATTATCAATTTCTCCAGCAGATATAAATGAAACTTTCAGCTTCTTTCTTTAATCGCTTGCCTTATGACAACGAATTAGGCTATCGTTTTAGTATTAGTCGAATTAGTATATCGCACATAGTCATCGACGAGCGAACAGACGTTATTTTAAGCCCTGTAATTCCTTACTCTTACACATGATTTAAACGGTTCCCGTAATTTTCCTCGTGAACTTCGAAATGCGTCAAAATGGCGCGTCCCGTAAACCTAGCGTCGAACCCAAAGCACGTGCCTCGATCCTACGATCAGAGGAATATGAAAAAGTGGAGTTAATTAATTTTAGCTTCCGAGTGGCTCGTATGTTTCTCGAAATTAGGCATTTTATTTCATCAACTGGACCAGATCGCTTAATCAGATTACGCAATCTATGAAACAGTCGTCGACAGAAGGGTGCGCCTTAATTACGCGCGCATTAACGACGCGACAAACCGTCCAGTCCCCTCTGCTTCTATAATCTCTCGAATATGCAATCAATTCGGTGGATGGAGAAACGATTCTCGATGGAAGTCGGTGATAGAACTGAAATTTCCATTTAATTCGGTCACATTATAATGAAATATGAGGAAAATTGGCATTGACTTCGATATCTTTTTAGACAGAGTTCATTTCACCGATTAAAACCAACGATTTAACGATATTTTTCGAGAGTTCGAACAGAGTCTGTACAGGTTTTATATTTAGAGAATACGATTTACTCTTTCGCGAGTGGAAATGTTGAGAAAGTTTCGATAAGGAGTTTCTCGTTGTTCCTGGGAAACGATCGATGGATCGCGTTGTTACACGTGAACGACACGTAATATTTCTGTGAACCGGAGTATAATGTTTGGAAAATAAAAAGTAAGGCGATCGACGATGGCGAAGGTTGGAGATATGGCGAAGTTGATGAAAGTATCGTAAACAGATGAAGTTAGGAAGAAATTGAAAGATATATCGAAGTATGTGATAAAACAGTTACGACAGAAATAACGTTATATTTCTCGTCGTTTCACAAATGTGTAAACACTTTCGAGAATGAAAAGCGTAACAGTTTAGCCTTGTGTTTTTAACAATTATTTCGAGAATTGATCTGAAGTTATTTTCGAATTTTCTTCTTCGAGATAGCTTTCAAGATTTATTTGAAAATGGTTAAGTTACTTATTAACTCTTTCCTTCAGGATATTTTTCAAGATTTATCTTAAGATGGTTCAGTTATTTTAAAATTTTTTCCTTCGATATATTCTTCAAAATTTATTTAAAGAGAATTGTTATTTTTGAATATGCAAACTTTCTTCATAGACCTAATGTAATATGGAGTTAACTGAAATGTAACGTTACAACAATCGAAGATTCCAGCAAACCTTCAAATAAATCTCAAGTTCTAAAGATGCTCGACTTGGAAAATGTAATTTTCCAAATCTTGGAAATGTAATTTTGCTGCATATTCGTTAAAAATTTCACACTTTCAGCGACACAATCGCGTTAAATTGCTTGCAGACAATTCTTCCGCAGAAAACTGTCGTCTAAACCCATCATTTCAAAAACAAACTGATTACGAAGGATCGACTAACGAGTTCTATGGAAGTGTCGGACCTCTCCGCCGAATTATAATGGAATTTTGAACGAGATGAAGAATGCATGCTTCGCTGATGCACGAGACAGGATATAAGCTGCGTCCTTTTTTCCCCATCGAATACACGAAGGGAACTTGAACGAGACAGAAACGAAAATGTCGTTTAAGGGAAAACGGAAGAAATCTAAAACGACCAGTGGAAAAAAAGGGAAGGCTCGACGCGAGACATAAATATCTATAGCTTTTAAGATTCCTGTCGAGGTAAGATCCACTTGGAGGAAAATCTTCCGTGTTTCCACGTGTTTGCTTAGTTCAAGAGAAAGAAGTTCGCTGTTCGGAGAATACAGAGGAGAAACTTGTTTAGGGAAAACTCGATAAATCAAGCAAGTCGTGTGTTACGTCCTTTGAACATTGCTCGAAAGAGGCAGAGGAATTTTAACGAGACTGTTTTCGATGTAAGTTTTATCTTGCAGCGAAGTGAAAAAATTGGATGTATAGTCGGGGCCACGATATAGCGAGGTCGTAAAATCGGTTAGGCGTCAAAATTAGGGTTTCTCCCTCTGGGGGAAGCCGCTTTTGGAAGTACGGTTACAAGTAAAGGTCTTATTGAGGTCTTTAACATCTTCATTTACCTGCTCGTGTTATATACAGATAGAAAATGCAAAAGGATTGTGTAGCTTTAATATTAACATATTTTCCATTTGTAAATGAAATACCATTTTCTACTTGAAGTACCAAATCATATGCTACCATTCGTTTATTGTTGGAACCCTCAAACAGACTGCAACACACGGCCTTGAGTGCCGCAACATCAATCGGTGCCGATTCTTCAGAGTTTAATTTACGACCTCGCTATATCGTGGCCCCAACTATACATCTAATTGTAAGTTTGTAAGTGTTAGGACACTTGCTGAATGTAAAGCATGGCGAGATCTACGGGATTCTACTGAGCTTTGCTGAAACCTACCGAAAATTTACTGTGATTTGTTGAATTCTATTAAAATCTATTGTGTTTTACTAATGTCTATTGAAATTTACGGAAATCTACTGAATTCCACTGGAACCTATTGAATATTACTGAAATCTATCGAACGCTGCTGAGATCTACGAAAATTTATTGAAATCTGCTTAAATGTACCAAAATTTACTGAAATTTATTTCATTGAAATTTGCTGAATTCTATTTATTTAATTGAAATCTGCTGTATTCTACTAATGTCTATTAAAATCCGTCGAAACTTAAAGAAATCTTCTAAAATCTACTGAACTCTGCTGAAATCTACCAAATCCACCAAAATTTACTAAAATCTGCCGAATTCTGTTAAAATTTATGCTTTAACACCTCATTTCCCTCGAACTGCCATATAACCTTGTCACTTGACTAATTTTACGACGTCACTGTATCGCTTCCACCAACTATACCACCGAAATATCAACGAAACCCAGTTACTCTACGCTCTCAAATAAGAAAAGTCCAGTACGAAATATATTTATCCCGTAGCACTAAATACAACAGTCTTAAAACAAAAGCAGCTGCGATAAACGTGTTAAACCATTTTCTATATTTTCCCGGCAACTTTATCGTGAGAAAATTAGCCGTATCCAACGTCCAATTAACGCTCTATTAAAATTCGTCGAGATACCATGGCAACGAGAATTATTTATACAGTTATTCGCGAGTTTATCCAGACTCGCTAATAAAGAGGACCCTCCGTTACCTCTTCCTCCCCAAGCGTCTCTACGTGGACTAAACTAATTATATACTTATCGTTAACTGCACAGCTTTCAAACTTCCGATGGCAAGAACTTCGCCGTACGATACGGAACGGCGTCCGCCTTCGGTCGCTTTATTGCAAACATACTAAGCATAATTATTCATGGTCTTTACGTTAATCTTTGGCCAATGATCTGCCTTCGATATCGACAGTATCCGCGTTGTCAAAAGTTTCGGGAGAAACTTAAATGGGTTTCGGTGTAATCTCGTGGGATCAAGATGGTTGCAGTTGTAAGCTGCACGGGAGTTCGTTCTGTGTACAGTTTAGAGCATTCTTTGGATAGCTCGGGTGAAGATGGAAGTTCGGAACTGGCGTACAGTGTTTCCCTCAATAGACAAAAATCGAAAATTCCAAGTGTGAGGTATCGAAATATAGTTTGTAATATTAAAATTGAGACGTAAAGTTAACTGCGAAAATCAATGCGCTTTTCCAAAAAGGTGCCATTTAACTGAATGAATTAAGGGATCATATTCGTTTAATTGAAAATATCTACCACTTCCACCATATTTGTATTATACAAAGTATCTACAGCATCCACCATATTTGTATTATCCAAAATATCTACAACTTCCACCATATTTGTATTATCCAAAATATCTGCAACTTCCACCATATTTCTACAATATTATCCAAAATACCTACAACTTCTACCATATTTGTATCAATCAAAATAATGTACAATTTTCACCATATTGGTATTGTCCAAAATATCTACAACTTTCAGCATATTTGTATTATTCAAAGTATCTACGACTTCCAGCACATTTGTATTATCCAAAATATCTACAACTTCCACCATATTTCTACAATATTATCCAAAATACCTACAACTTCTACCATATTTGTATCAATCAAAATAACGTACAATTTTCACCATATTGGTATTGTCCAAAATATCTACAACTTTCAGCAAATTTGTATTATCCAAAGTATCTACGACTACCAGCACATTTGTATTATCCAAAATATCTACAACATTCGCCACATCTGTATTATCCAAAAGTAATCTCGTGGGATCAAGATGGTTGCAGTTGTAAGCTGCACGGGAGTTCGTTCTGTGTACAGTTTAGAGCATTCTTTGGATAGCTCGGGTGAAGATGGAAGTTCGGAACTGGCGTACAGTGTTTCCCTCAATAGACAAAAATCGAAAATTCCAAGTGTGAGGTATCGAAATATAGTTTGTAATATTCAAATTGAGACGTAAAGTTTACCGCGAAAATCAATGCGCTTTTCCAAAAAGGTGCCATTTAACTGAATGAATTAAGGGATCATATTCGTTTAATTGAAAATATCTACCACTTCCACCATATTTGTATTATACAAAGTATCTACAGCATCCACCATATTTGTATTATCCAAAATATCTACAACTTCCACCATATTTCTACAATATTATCCAAAATACCTACAACTTCTACCATATTTGTATCAATCAAAATAACGTACAATTTTCACCATATTGGTATTGTCCAAAATATCTACAACTTTCAGCAAATTTGTATTATCCAAAGTATCTACGACTACCAGCACATTTGTATTATCCAAAATATCTACAACATTCGCCACATCTGTATTATCCAAAATATCTACGACTTCCAGCACATTTGTATTATCCAAAATATCTACAACTTCCACCATATTTGTATTATCCAAAATATCTGCAACTTCCACCATATTTCTACAATATTATCCAAAATACCTACAACTTCTACCATATTTGTATCAATCAAAATAATGTACAATTTTCACCATATTGGTATTGTCCAAAATATCTGCAACTTTCAGCATATTTGTATTATCCAAAATATCTACAACTTCCACCATATTTGTATTATCCAAAATATCTACGACTTCCAGCACATTTGTATTATCCAAAATATCTACAACTTCCACCATATTTGTATTATCCAAAATATCTGCAACTTCCACCATATTTCTACAATATTATCCAAAATACCTACAACTTATACCATATTTGTATCAATCAAAATAACGTACAATTTTCACCATATTGGTATTGTCCAAAATATCTGCAACTTTCAGCATATTTGTATTATCCAAAATATCTACAACATTCGCCACATCTGTATTATCCAAAATATCTACAGCATCCACCATATTTGTATTATCCAAAATATCTGCAACTTCCACCATATTTCTACAATATTATCCAAAATACCTACAACTTCTACCATATTTGTATCAATCAAAATAATGTACAATTTTCACCATATTGGTATTGTCCAAAATATCTACAACTTTCAGCATATTTGTATTATCCAAAGTACCTACGACTTCCAGCACATTTGTATTATCCAAAATATCTACAACTTCCACAATATTTGTATTATCCAAAATATCTGTAACTTTCACCATATTTCTACAATATTATCCAAAAGACCTACAACTTGTACCATATTTGTATCAATCAAAATAATGTACAATTTTCACCATATTGGTATTGTCCAAAATATCTACAACTTTCCGCATATTTGTATTATCCAAAGTATCTACGACTTCCAGCACATTTGTATTATCCAAAATATCTACAACTTCCACCATATTTGTATTATCCAAAATATCTGTAACTTTCACCATATTTCTACAATATTATCCAAAAGACCTACAACTTCTACCATATTTGTATCAATCAAAATAATGTACAATTTTCACCATATTTGTGTTATCCAAAAAACCTACAACTTCTACCATATTTCTATTATCCAAAATATCTACAACTTCCACTATTCTTCACCCAGAGCCAGAATACGCAGAATGTTCCTTGATTACTCGTCATTACCCCGCACATATATCATTACCGACCCAACGAACCAAAAACACGATATCCCAAGATATCCCTCATTTATGCTTCAATCATTGCTACAGCTCCACTCTAATGACTCGACCGCGTGCGCTGACGCATTAAAAGACAGCAATTCCCCTACGAACAGTGGCTGTTCGCAAGATGAACAGAGAGATGTGCCGTCATCGGCAATCTTACCTGCGTGGCGGTGTAGCGTGAATATTTGCTGGCGAATCCTCCAAAGAAATCGTCGGTGTCTCGTGTGGCGACAGTGGTCAGGTTCAGAAGCAAGGTGCCTTCGGTGGTGATTGCGTCCTTCCCCTCCATACGAGCCTAGTCGGCAGTCCGGAGCATCCGAAGCGCTCCCCTCGACGACGGCTACGTCATGCTCCTTCTCTCCTCTCGACCATGGGATTCCGGGGAGGTTCGGGTCGTGCATGGGAATCTTCACTCGATTCCACGAACCGCGACCGACCTCAGCTGCTTCACGTTACCGCGAGCACAGACCAGCCCTTACGGCTCTGAAATTTCGTTTTGCAATGATTAAACGTCAGATCATTCGCAGTTTCAGGAGTGTAGAATTCTTTCGTTATCAGGTCATCGAGAAAATTCCCGCGGATAAGCATAACTCCGTTGAAATTCATTTAGAGAATGTTCGATACACTTCTGACAAATTATTACAAAAAGCATTAATTCAGTCTGCGTAAGAATTTGAATTATTAAGACAAAGAAACTGCTGAAAGGCGTTTCCTTGAATCTTTTTCGTGTCGAGAAAATTGTCAACTGAGGGGGGGAAAAGTGAAAATTAGGGGAATACGGAGGATTAGGTAGGATTTTAATACACAGTTGATACAATTTTTGCATGGTTGTGCTTGCTTTTTCTGTGATGTGACTATGACTCTGCAGTGACAGTGGTGCCTGATTTTAGAAAACTGTGAATTAATTCCGAAGTAGACCGCTAAATTGTGATCACGATTTTGTTCGGGTGTAAATTAGGCTTGAATTGGAGAGATTCACTTGCGTCTTTCTTTCTCTCGTAGATAATGCTCTTGTGATACATTGGCAGAAGCGTATCGAACATTATGAAAATTAGTTTTAACAAAAATGTTTAATTTCAGTTATGTTTGTTGAAAATGAACGGCTTAAGAGCGCAAGAACTGATAATAAGGGGTGTTTGATTTACATGCACTACTAGCTAACATTTAGGTTTATCAGCCCATTTTCAATAATTTTCTTCAATTTTTATATTATTGTAAATTTGTTTTAATATCGTTTTCGTAAATGTTTCTATATTACTGTAGGAGTGATAGAATTTCTGTGCGTGTTTACTCTGAAACGAGAATTTAGTTTTTTTATGAAAAAATAGTGTCTACATAAATCATGTGAAATGACGTTAAAAAAATTTCGACCAACAACTATCCTTCAATTTCTGTATTCATAAATTTTCTGTACAATAAATACACAGCACCGTAACGTCGTTTAAAGTGAAACGACTAATATTATAAACAAACTGTATCGATTTTTCTTTTCTCCCGAACTATTTAAGAAAATGACAAGAAAAGAAAAAAGGAAGGGCGATTAATTCGCGAGTTTAGGCAATTAAGTCCCTAATTGCTTTATCACCGGTATCGTTAAGGCGCTCCAAGTTTAGAAGCTCGTTTTATAAATTAAAATATAAATTAAAGCCCTGCGAAAGTAATAAATCATAGGAGCATATTGAGCCTGGCACTTGCTCCTTCCGCCGTTCGAATTATTCGAATTCCTGGAATTATCCAATACTACGTGCTGTCTTCATGGCGGAAACTTGGAATGCCTCGATCGTTTGATAGGAAAAGCATTCGATAGACGCTTCGGGTAAGAAAAATATTTGCCATAGGAATGCAACACGCGGCCGTAGTGCATTGATATGAATGGAGAAGATAAAAATAGAAATTACATCGATAAAATGAAATAAAACTCACAACGCAACGAAAATTCGTCAACTTCAAATATCGCGATTAATACTACTCATCGTTTTCAGACACCCTATTAACATCTCTCTGAGACAATGCTGGAGCTTCTCGAAAGGGAATAATGTTTACCTGAGATTGTCAAGTTTCCATCAACAAGAAGTTCACATCGTCGATATTTAATCTTAAAAGCTCGTGCAAGTTCCTCGCGAATTTTCACTTGCTATACTACAAAGACAGCACAATTATCAACTTGAGCTATGTCTAAGGAGAATTCAACGTTTTAGAAACTTCAAACGATATCTACATTACCGGTCAAAAGTTTGGAATCATTGTGCGTTGCAAGTTACGCAAAAATTTTCAGAAAAAAGTTTGCAATCTTAAGAATTTTTTAACGAATTTTTCATCGTTCCAATCCGTCGAAATGAGGTAAATTGCTACTAATCTCCACAACGCTAATTTCAAATCTACAAAGAATTAGTAACAGATTCAGTATTGATGAAAATTGACAGGTGATTCGAAACTTTTTGCCGGTGGAGTATGTACAATAATTTATTCGTTTCAGCGATTTTTACTGTACTACAGATAAAGGTTATTTAACCCTTTAACAGTTTATTACGTGACAGTCGCGGCAACATGTCTAAACTGTTTGACCTCAGGGAGTTCATGACCCCGAGGAACCCGAGTGAACGGGCCCGGGGGAGGAGGCACTGCTCCTCCCACCGGGCTCCGTTTGGAGGCCGCCCGCGCGGAGGGGCT
>NW_017100385.1:1497390-1500559 GCF_001263275.1 Habropoda laboriosa | reverse complement strand
GGGCGGGGCACCCCCCGGGTCTTTGCGCGACGGTCGGGGCCGCAGGGCTGTCGAGGGGGGACTCGGCAGCCCATTGCACACGGCCCACGGTGGGGGCGGCGCCTCGGAGTAGAGAGGGGGTCCTTTTGACCCCCTCCGGGATAAGCCCCTCCCTCCTCGAACATCTCGAGGGAGGGGCCCGGCGAGGGGTGGGTCCGGTTGTGTTCGTAAGAAATCCCGGGCCCACCGCCGGAGCGGGGCATCCATGAGGATTTCTCCACGTAAAAAAAAAAAAACGTCTAAACGAAGGAGTGGGGCCCCTACCTGCGGGTGCGTAGAATCTTCACTGTCATTCGGTGACACGTCGGAAATTCCCGCCAGGTCAACCCTCGGCCGTTATACGCACCTGTGGATTGACCCTTCAGGAACCCTGGTTTATGACACGTCTTCGGTTATCGAAGACGCGGAAAAGTCGAAATTCTAAAGGCATTGTTCTGTAAGAAATGACTTATTTTTTCGCGGAGCTACGAAGCATCTTTGTTCTAAAAAATAACTAAGTCGAAATTCTAAAGGCATTGTTCTGTAAGAAATGACTTATTTTTTCACGGAGCTACGAAGCATCTTTGTTCTAAAAAATAACCTTCTAGTGCGAGCGTGCCATAAACCCGGTCAACGAAGACGAAAACCCAACACATTTCAATTATGTATTCGTTGTAAATACGGTGCTTAAAGTTTCAGAGGCATAGAGATACGGACTGAGCTTATGTGGCGACTGCTATTGAAGGAAATTCCAGCCCGTCAGCTGCTTTCAGATCGTGCATTCGGCCCGCATGCAATTTCAGTTCGAGACCACTGCTCTATCGAACTGTCTCTGGACACCCGAAAAGAGAAAGCTGGGGTCCAAAGTCGGTTTGCTCCAATTCCTCGAAATTAGGAGCGGATATTATCACTGAATTAAAACACTTAAGGATCGTCGTTGCGTGGAAACAGAACTTTATTTGACAGAGATCTTGACGTTACGCGATGTGCGCGCGGTAAAACAGAGAATGAACACGGGAATGGGGAAAATAGGGCTGTTTAATTTTAGTTGTGACTATGCAGGTGAGTTGAGAGGAGAGTTGGAAGGTGAAGAGTCCAGTATGAGTAATGGTGAAAGTGGGTGACTCGTTGTAAATACAGATAAACTGAGGCCTAAGAAGGATAATATCTGAGGGTGTAACACTACGAACTGTTTACCCTGTTGTATCGCAGCGTGCAGTGTGCAGACTCGAAGAAGAACACCAGACTAGCGTCTTTGTCTGAAAGAACGCCGAGACATTTTTGCCCTCGCTCGATTATTTCTACAGGGTGTTCTCAGAAATAATCCAACGTACAACCTAAAAATGATGTACGTCTTTTTGACCGGAATTTGTAACATCAGACTGTTAAAGGGTTAAACGTCTCTCGTTTGGTATGTTGTAACAGCATGTAGACTGCAGACAATCCTCCAAATTCTAGCTCAACACGGCATACAGTTATGTAGGTATTATGCATTACCGAGAGTATCTTTAGCGAACCAAGACAATATTATGCATGCAAAGCTGGCAACCTAGGAGTCACTGGATATGGACAAGATGACCTCGAGGTTTGAGAAGAGAAGAGAGGCTGCGATATAGTCATGCGCTTTGGACTACACAGCAGCAGAATTATGGACGACCGACTGGACGACCTTATCACTTCAGTCGCATATGTACGCGATAGTTTGGACGATATAATCAGGATCCTTGGATCATTTATGGTACCTTTGGTAGCCACACCGGACTACTTCAGGGTCTTAAGACCCACTGTGACGCTTCGTTCAGCATTCTGACGTCTAAATACTACAAGCTTCGTGATTTTAGGGATGCGAGACCTTGAGTACTACGGAGCAGATTGGGTCACTTGAGGATTTGGAAGCGAAGTTGAATCAATTTAGAATTTCGAGACTCACTTTGGATCACTTTGGAATTTTTCGACTGATTTTGAAGTACTTCGAGATTTTTTCATCTTGAATAACGTGAAAATCGAGTTTAAATCAAAGGAAGAATAATTTTAATCTAATATTATATTTTGGAACTTAAGATTCGTGGGACTGAAGTTTCCATGTTCCTAAAATTGTAAAATTCAGTCAGCTATCTCAGTGGATACATACTTGAATGATCTAAAGTATGTGTATGTGATGAAGATAACTGTCGAACAGTTGCAGTAAAGAATCCTTATTTTGCTTTTAATTATAATTAAAAGGGTGAGAAGAAGTAAACAGATTTCACTGGACCTTATTTTTGCAGCTAAATTAATCATTAAATTGCAGTTCGATTAACTTGCAGCTACATTAATTAAAACAAGAAACGTTTTATTATAAAGATATCCTTCTAGACCGTAATTCTAAAATAATTTTAGTAAATAAGCAGCTGTATTGTACAAAAAATTGTGGAATCTTTTCCTTCTTCTTTCCATCGTCATCTTATTTACCAAATAAAGACGCAAACTTAAAACTACCAACACTAAAATTACAAAGAGCTCTCGATAAAATTTCCAAGGAACCAAAAGAAACACGTATATACGTACGAGTAGAGAAGATTTTCTCGGTGCTCTGAAACTATCTACCATCTTATAACACTCAAACCTATCTGGTGTACGCGAGTTTATTTAACCGTGTCCGTTAAGCTACCTAAACACCGCGTAATCACCGGAACTAAGCCCTTTTTAACCCGTTATCCGTTACACTGAGAGACGAGGCTGTGGTTCGGCATGGTTGCGTTGCCTAATCGGACCCTAAGTCCACCGCCAACCAGAGAGATTCTCTCTCTCTCTCCGGAATCGCCGGTGTTACGCTACATTGGTCTCATTAATTCCGGAACATCCTAATAGCGGAGTTCGATTGCTGCTTGGCTCGACCTTAAATTTATCTCTAATTTAAAGGACGCTCCCGGCGCCGAATCGACGTGCAGTTTCCATTTTCACCAAATGAAAGGAACGAGCTACGAAAACCGGACACCGACGAAGCTCGAGTGATAATACCAGGTTTGATAGAAAAAAGACCTCCACTAGCATCGTGAAATTTTGTGGATGATACGTCATTTTAAATTAAAACGATGCCCTTAAAAATGTTAAAAGTTACTCTAAACCAAAATGATCTTAGAATTTTCAAAATTATTTTAAATTAAAATGG
>NW_017100385.1:1489193-1497143 GCF_001263275.1 Habropoda laboriosa | reverse complement strand
CAAATTGAAAAGATCTTCAAAATTTTAAATCTTAAAAATCTGTAGAATCTTTGTTCCAATTTTTTCCTTGTGTACGAAAGAAATCTTTTTCTTAAGTACCACAAAGTACACTCTTTTCACAAATATTGTGACATTGACGTTCGGTCAATCGAATAAACCACACGATTAGTAACGAAACGAAGATCGAATATTTGAGATAAGTCCCTTTTAACTAAACCCTCGACCTAAATAACCAATTACACGTAATTTAGACGGAGCACCGGTATTCCTTCCATCGTTATTTCAATGTCAATCTTTACGCGATAATTTTTCAACGCACGCGATATAACTAAGCGTCTCGTTCAAACAAAGGGCGAGATAATTATTGACCAAGGGGCTTATTAAATCCTGATCTATTCATGGTCCACGAGTAAGTCGTCGGATGGCAGGTTCTTTTGTTATTCTAGCACCATTGTTGAGGCGTCGTTGCACGTTATTCGGCAGCGTGTGGTTCCCACTGATTAATAGCTGCGCGGAGAGAGATATCCAAAACAGGTCATCTAGGTAAACGCCATGTTTTTGAAGATAATGTGCAATGTAGGGTGAAGGGATGATAGGACGAAGAATAAATCTGGCCAATCTCGTAATCATTATTCTCGATGAGCAAGAACGAAAAACAAGTGTAATCGAGGTGTACAAAGTTTATCAATTTTCATTTTCTTATTTGTCCCAGTTAACCAAGTTTATTTATCCCACTAGTTACCCAAGATTAATTTGGCGGGTAGCAGTCGTGAGCGTGAACACTTTGAAAAATCAAAGGAGAAGAACGCAACAAGAAGTACCCAAGATTAATTTGGCGGGTAGCAGTCGTGAGCGTGAACACTTTGAAAAATCAAAGGAGAACGCGGCGCGACAAGAAACGTAGACGTACGATTTGAAAATGTGCTCTGTTCGCGATCTACAAAATACGCTCGAAAAGTCCAAGCTACGTAATTGCCAAGGGAATGTTAACGTGTAACGAGCATTCGTACGCAAATGTGTATTGTAAACTATGAAACGAAAACCGAGTTTGGAACGCGGTAAAATTCTATTCGAGCCTCGTTCCCGGTATCAACGTTATAATTAGACGTTGAAACGGATTTGAACGGCGAATTAACCGCGGAATTGATCACGCGACACGTAAGGGCCATTCGAAAACGTTTCTCTAATACGCGTGATTGCGGATAACAACTTTGAAAATCTAGCTTTTCTTTTGCTCTCGTTTTTCCGTTCTCTGTGAAAAAGTGGCACAGAATTCACTTCTCTTTGCACAGTTTCCATTTATATCGACAGTAGAACACCATTGGTGATATCGTTAATACTTTTTTTTCCATTTTCCTAGCTTTTCATACCTGCACTGTTAGGATTATCGATTTCGACAGGTTTGCACGGATAAAATTTGGAAAAAGTGATTATTTTAACGCCTTTGCTAGAGAGTTTTTATCAGAGTTTTCATGGCGATTTTAATGGTCACATGGAAACGACCGGAGTTTAAATCTACTCCTTGATCATTTTATGGTCACTTCAGGGAGAAGTTAAATTGCTAAAAAATTTCCTCAAAATAAAATACAGTACAGTAAACCAAACAAGTACTTAAAAAGTACTTCAAAGGACAATTGGTTGATAGGAAGCAATGTAAACAATTGCTTCGTTACATATACACGACACTTTTCTGTAACAATTGCACATTTTTTGTTTACGAAAAAGGGTCATATACATGTAGGATGTGAACAGGGAGAAGGGAGCAACAACGGGTCAACGTTGTAAGATTTAACAAAGAAAATAGAAAAAAAACAGAATGATAGATACACACGACTCGGTGGCCACCGATACACCGCTCTCACACGCACGCACAGCCGTCGTCTTTCGGTAGCTTTTGTCTAGCTACCGCTGCGCTAGACCGCCCCACATCCCTGTAACGTCGCTTATCTAAGTATAAAAAAAATATTGCGAAATGTAACACATAGTTAAACTGGCAATGTGTGACTCGACGTGGGAGTATCTCTGAATAAAACTGACGTCGAGTCACACTCGACAAAGGAGTGCAAAGGGTTAGGCTTCCCAGTGTCAACGGAACTTACCAAATAACTACCTTCCAATCAAACACCACCTTCCCTCCAAAAAAACCACACTATTCCCACACAACACTCCTCGACATACGAAATTCTCTCTGACATCTGAACAACGTCCTCGATCACTGTTCTACAAAGCGAAGATCGAACTACATTTAAGTAAATATACGTGTTTAGATTATCGAATTAAATGCAATACTCAACTGCGGCGAAAAAGAAATTTTGTACTCCTGGATCCCCTCAGATGCCAACATCGAAGGCAATGAAAAAGCCGACTCAGCAGCAAAGCTAGTTAGTACCGGTGCGCCCGAATCAAACCGAATCAAAGCGACAGTAGAATCATGGAATGAAGAGTGGAAAAATTCAAGACCGACTAAACTACACACAATCAGAAACAGTATAAACGATGCCGACCCGGCTTCGCTACTGAACAGGAAAGATCAAGTAAAGCTAACAAGAATAAGAATAGGTCACAGAAACTGGTCACACTCCCATCTCATCACCAAAAAGGAACCAAACAACTGTGATATCTGCGAGATACAAAACTCCATCGATCACATCCTGATAACCTGCCCAAAGTACAACATAACTTGCCGAATTCACTGACCATGCTTCAAAAAGAAGATTCAAGTAAAAGAGCTATAAACTTCTTGAAAGATATTGGTTTATACCATCTACTATAGACTGCACCACTGAGTGACCACTGTGGTCACTAATAACCTCAGAAGGTGCATGTGACCTTAATCACCCAATAAAAAAAAAAAAAAAAACGTGTTTAGAAACGATACAGTTCGAGGTAGAGACACGCGGCATGGGCAACGGGCTCTCTCATTCTACTTAACCCAAAATTCCAGGCTCACCGAGTTCCAAGTGGCTCGCGTGTAAGCCCGGTATTAGGATTCGTGTGCGCGGGATCGGTTGGCAATATATCAAATCAAATTTTACCGCATATCAAGCACCGACGCACAGTTCCTTATTATTCAACCGACGCGGCGGGGATGGTCCATCCCCCTATCGGGTATCTTTTGTTATCGGCGAAACGCACGGCTCGCCGGGCGAACCGAAGGGAACGAGGATTTGATGGCTGATATTTTCGGATAAGGGATCTTTAATTCGACGTTGTCGGGGCCGGGACTACGGAAGTCTAAGCCTTTCAAGGAAATTAATGTGAGGTTCAGAGGTACAAGGATTTATACCAGGCGTTGCCAGATAAATCTGACGACGAAGAATTCAGCAGCTTTCGTTGTTATCTTGTTATCATATTTAGGATGTTTTTTTTTTTAGTAATTTGTAGATTGTTTGATGATTTTAGTTTTTACATTTGGAGGAAATGCTGGTTTCGAAGGCGAAGGGTGGACCAAGGGGGGTCTGATCGGCACCTCGGTCTGACAGCCAAAGGTGGCTAATGACTTTCATGGCTACAATCCGCCAGATCGAGGCGAGCTCACGTGAATTTGCGTGCGACGCAACACAGACAAAGCTACAAACAAAATTTTATACACCAAATTCATTCAACGACGAATCGAATGATTTCTCCGGCACAAAAATCGTTCGAAGATCAAAGGGAACGTAAGATACTTGCGTTGCGACATCAAGCGACTGAAATTATCAGACAACTATTACATTCGTTACAGCCTACCCAGCAAATTGCCAAGCTCATTTCGAATTCATAGCGAATACGAGCAAATATCAAACGAGCTTCCAGCTTAAGTTACCAGGAACTAACGGATACAAGAACATCCCGGACGAGCTTCGGCTGTTACTCGCTGCAGTCTCTCTAACGTGTATGATTAAACTTCGTGCAAACTTGTGCACAGCGATACATTGCAAGTTAGCGCGAGCGCCAGAAGAGGGTATCAAGCGATCTTCCGACAGGAAGTTCCTGTAAAAATCGCTCACTTCGCGAGCTACCCTCTAAGACGAATCTTTCGCAAGTTTTTCGGAAGTTGGAAGACTCGAGATTATAACCGCGAGCACGGGCTAAACTGGTACTAGCCGTTAATTATGGCAAATTGTGAAATTTTTCAAGTGTCCAAATATGTACGCTTTCGAATGTGTTAATTATCAAAATATTTTTTCTCCTGATATTAAATATTCCTGAATAAAATTTCCCTAACGCGAGCCTTTTGTTTTTTAGCCAAACTATTGGAATTCTCGATTCTAATGACGAAACGGGACATTCCGAAGGAGTAAACGTCGCGAAATTTCGAACTTAGACGAATCTTCGACATCGATTTATTCAGAAATGAAGCTTTCTATGAAAAAATCTTACGCTACATTTTCCAATTGTTAATTGGAAATTAGTTATCAAATAATTATTATTAAGAGCTCCTAATCGTCGTCATAGGTCACCCCCTCGCCACACATTTTAGTATAAATAGCAAGAAAAATGCAACGCGTCGGAATGTCCGCAAAATACACAGAGCCTTTGAAAATTTGTCGCTATAATTACCTATGCAATTAACTAATGTTAATCAAAAACATCTTTGAAAATTTGTCGCTATAATTACCTATGCAATTAACTAATGTTAATCAAAAACATCATAGTAGATAATAACATAGACGGATAAGTTGGTAAATTGGCCCTGAGCCAAAAGGCACAACTCCCACTAAGGCAAAAATAAGATAAATAAAAAAAAGCCCCGGAAGCTTTTTCCAATTTTAGACTTCGAAGTGAAAAGTAAGAAATACCGAGGGATTTTGTGACGGCCAGAGTTTAATTACTGCAATAAAAATTGTGTAAATAATATTCTCGTGTATTAAATAAAAATTATCTTCAGTGTCTGTAAAAAGTACAAGTTCCAAGACACTTTATTTTCCACGCCAATTGTCCAGTCTCTCGATCCGAGAACAAGGAAAACCAGTGTCGCCCTCTACTAGCGCACGCGCATGCGCAGCAACCATTTTCTCATGCCTCGCCGTATTTCTTCCACCGACTGTACCCATAACGTATCCAGAAGCGAAACAAAGCCTGAAGAAAGTTCGTCAGAGCGGGAAGAAAGTCTGTTTAGAAGGTGGAAACGTTGAGGAAGGCGCGAATAGAGGAGCCTCGCGAAACGGTCTCGGTTCTGTTCCGTTCCTTTATTTCCTATGCTTGGCAGATTGCTTCGGCGATATTCGGGCCGATCGATGGAAATGCACGCGAAAGCTGCATTACGTGCCACCATTGAAATAAGAGGAACTCGTGTTACGGCGACACGCTAAGCAGTTCTAACTAACGTTCAAGCTTTCCTGACTCAACCCACTGTGCGTCCGTGAAACGAACGGAAACGAAGGAAAATTCGGCCGACTCGGAAATTAGTTTCCCGTCAAACGATGTTTTATTACAAACCAGGATTATCGTGTACCTGGTCGGTGGATGAATTATCGTGAATTATAGAGCTTGGGTAAAATCGAAGATATTACGAAAATTGACGGTTAGCATAATGCAGTGAAAATTCGATTTAAGCGTTTTCTTCTCAGTAATCGTAGAAGTTTTCTGCGATTTATTTTATTGGTTGTCTCTTTCAAAATTCTTGCGTCCACTTTTGAATGCTAATTAACAAAAAACAGGTTTACTTTGCGATAGAAAATGAGAACGATGAAAATTGAAATTATAATGATGGATAATAGAGCTGAAAAGAAGGTGAATTAAAACAATTATATGAACGATAAATTGCTCTTCTGTGTCTTAGATAATTAGCTTCTTTTTGCACAAGTTAGAATATTAAAACGAAATTGAATAAAAATGAAATTTAACAAGGACGAAACTCAACGAAACTTAATAAACATGAAATTTCTAAGGTAATATGGCGATCGATGAAATAATACTTGATATTTGATGGAAACGTGGTTTCTCGGTTGCCATGCTTCGATTAATTCGTTACGATCAGCGCGGCAGAATGGAAGAGTAGATCCCGATCGGATTAATTTGTGATTCGCGTGCCGGTGAATTAAACGTCTACGAATGTTGATTCTATCGTTTTTGAACGCGATGTCGGCGCTTGTGGCAATTAGAAGTTTCAGCATAATCGTTGAAATTCGAGAGGGGAATCTGATCGCGTAGATTTTCTTCGTTTTATTGTTTGCAGTTTCAATGACGTGTTGGCTTGCACCTTGCAAATTGTCGAAAGTAAACGAAGTTTTAATCGTGCGACTGTGAGAATGGAATCTGATAAGATTATACCTAATTCTCATCGCGATTTTAACGACGGAGCTACATACCATTAATAATAGAGAAATTTATAAATTAATGAAGAATTTAATTGGAGACAACATAATTCGTTCGAATTATAATATATGTGGATAATTTACAAAATCAAATTTTAATCAAAATTAAGGAACACTAGAGAAATATTCACAATTTCTGTGTATTTAATAGAAATTAATGAACGATAGAGAAGTATTCACAATTCTTGTATATTTAATAAAGATTAAAGGACACTAGAGAAATATTCACAGTTTTTGTGTATTTAATAAAAATTAAAGGACACTGAAGAATTATTCACAATTTTTGTGTATTTAATAAAAATCAAGGAACACTAGAGAAATATTCACAGTTTTTGTGTATTTAATAAAAATTAAAGGACACTGAAGAATTATTCACAATTTTTGTGTATTTAATAAAAATCAAGGAACACTAGAGGAATATTCACAGTTTTTGTGTATTTAATAAAAATTAAAGGACACTAGAGGAATATTCAGAGTTTTTGTGTATTTAATAAAAATTAAAGGACACTGAAGAATTATTCACAATTTTTGTGTATTTAATAAAAATCAAGGAACACTAGAGGAATATTCACAGTTTTTGTGTATTTAATAAAAATTAAAGGACACTAGAGAAATATTCACAGTTTTTGTGTATTTAATAAAAATCAAGGAACAGTAGAGGAATATTCACAGTTTTTGTGTATTTAATAAAAATTAAAGGACACTAAAGAATTATTCACAATTTTTGTGTATTTAATAAAAATCAAGGAACACTAGAGAAATATTCACAGTTTTTGTGTATTTAAGAAAAATTAAAGGACACTAGAGGAATATTCACAGTTTTTGTGTATTTAATAAAAATTAAAGGACACTAGAGGAATATTCACAGTTTTTGTGTTAAAGAAATATTCATAATTGTTGTATATTTAATAAAAATCAAGGAACACTAAAGAATTATTCATAATTTTTGTATATTTGATAAAAATTAAAGGACACTAAAGAAATATTCATAATTGTTGTGTATTTAATAAGAAGTAATGAACGATAAAGAAATATTTATGATTGTTGGGCATTTAATAAAAATCAAGGAACGATAAAGAAATATCCACAATTTTTACTTCATTTTGTAAATTAATAGTTCTCGAATAAAATGCATATAACCAGCTCCAGTGAATCTTATTACTACTAAGCATGCAACCCAGAGCAGTCGATAACGAGATACGTATTCTCAATTGGGCATTATTTATTATCCAGTAGAACGCGAGTTCTGAAGCTATCGATTATTCTACACGCGTGTAATTATACTGAAGATAGTAATACGAATATCGACATTGTAAATTTAGAAACTACCAATAAAAAAATATACCCTTGCTAAGAATTTCTACATTTTTACCAATGAACCAATTTTTTTGCATCTCTAAAATTTATGTCTGAAAATTTGTGAAAATGATCAAATAAAATTTATTGCGTCCTAGTTTGTTCATTTTTCATCTCTAAAATTTATATTTGAAAATTTGTCAAAACAATAAAATAAAATTTATTGTGTCCTAATTTGTTGATTTTCCATCTCTAAAATTTATATTTGAGAATTTTAGCAAGAGTTAGAACTGTTAACTTATTCAACCAAAAAAGCAGTAATTTCAAAAACAGAGCAAATTAGATTAAGCAGAAT
>NW_017100385.1:1479179-1489182 GCF_001263275.1 Habropoda laboriosa | reverse complement strand
CTACAATCACATCACAATTTTCCTCTCAAAAAATTTCAATTCCTGAAAAATCTCAGAAACGACGAAATTCAATGGATTTAGCAAAAGTCAACACTCGTCGTTCTCAAAACCGATGAAATTCTGAATATTTAAAGTCACACGCGTCGCAAGAAAATCAGAGGTCCGTCTTTTCACAGTAATTTACCTCGATTTCCTACAATTTTAGTAATCAAGTCAGCGATTCTTATGAACCTAAAAGTTGCATTTTGATCTCTTCGTTACATAGAAAAGCCATGACCCAGCGAGCTATAAGCACACGAATCACGTAGGCAGCACAGAATCAAAACACACACGAAAGTGCGTGCACTTCCGATACGTGTCGAGCTTCAAGTGCAAATTCGTTTACATATTTCTTCCATTACGAACTCTTCGTAAACGCGTTGAAAAGGTATCCAGGCAAAATGTGCCATAAAAAAATGTCGAATAACCGTAATTTTGTGTAATACCAATTAAGATTTTCCACTAAAGCTAGTCGAAATATTTATCAATCAATTTTCTTTCTTTCGAAGAAAAACTTTGTCGCAGTCACGCTTTTTGAAAAATTTCAGTTAAGCTCGGTATCTTTGCCATTCTTGTTCACTTTGCAACGAATCTTGACTCAACAACAAGATTAATTTCGCGTTTCTTCCTTTTTTCCATTTTTTATACTCCATGCATTTTCATCAGTGCACAATCCCGTAAAATATTGCTTTACAGTTGGCACACGAGGAATGAATAATGGCTGTTCGTGCTTATTCATTTTCGTGCACCGTGCAACCGCAACGCTTGTCGCGGGTTAAACGTTCCAAATAAATGTACCATATTTTCTAATTTACCGAATGTTACATTTAAATCGTGCGTGTACGACAAATTCACCGATCATTCTCACCTGTATCGATTTATGATTTTCGGATTTCTACTTTTACTCGAAATTAATCGGGTAATTCATATCTTTCTTGGAGAATGTTTTAGCTTAATTCTTGTAACAGGTAAAGTTTACAAAATTGTGCTTGTTTTGACGAGTGAAAAGATTGAGATTTTCTGAGATAAACAAAGATTTTTCTATTTTTCCTAAACTAATTTCCTTTATTTTTGAAATTATTGCCTTTTCTGGCAGATAATAGGTCACGTATCTGGAAATGTCAAAAAATTTGATAACTTAGGATTTTTTCAGATAAAAGTCACCTAAACCATTTTGATCAATACCTGGGCCAGGTATTTTTCCCTTTCACTGCTAAAACCTAATCCTCACGCACCAAAAATCTTCAAAAAAACAATCTCAAAATTACCAGTTGAAACGAGAAGATGCTCCACGCAAGATCTCAGTTTAATTCATATTAGAACAAAACGCAAGATTTTTCACGAGCTCCCAAAAGGAACATTCGAGCTTCGTTTGAACATCTCTAAATATCTTTCCACGTGATTCACATAAAACGTAAGTTTTCCCTAAGAATCATTTTTGAGAACGTTTCCAGGCTAGACGCAGACCATTGGCACGTATCGCGAGCTCGATGCACATCGATCGTGCGATCTCTTGTGTCCGGGGAGCACTTAGCTCTTAATGTATCTGTGGCAGGCGGGTGTGCTGTTTGGAGGATTCTAGTTAGCGATGCGTTTCCTGAGTATGGTAAACAGAGGAAGAGGGAAGCTTTTAAGAGAGAGTTGAGGGCGGTCTCTGGGGGGATGATGAGGGGATAAGGTGACGTAGAATCGTGTAAGGAAGTGGTTTCGAATGAATCCTTTGCGGCTTGCTTCCGATACGATTACATCGGGTTTTTGTGTCTGTGGACATTGGAAAAACGAGGTTCAACTTTGTACCTTGTGCGTGTAAGAGGAGCGCGAGGTGGAGAATTGTCTGATTTTCGGCGTGATCGCTTATTGGATCGGCTGTGGAGACAGAAATTCGAGTAAATATAGAGAATCTGTGACGCATGGAAGAGTTTTTTCTTTCTATGGCTTGCTATTTTCCTGTTTGCTTCTCCTACTTAATTGGCGTACTGTCATGCCGCAGCTTAACAGGGACTTGAAAAATTTCAGTATTCCGTTCACAGAAATAACTCTTTTATTCCAAAGATCAACTCTGAACCAAAATCAATAAACTGAAGTAACAACTTTTGAAAAACTGACGCGCGGCGTGAAGATGGCCTTCCACCCATAGTGTAAGGGGTGGTGGAAATTCGTGTTTATCCTAACAGTACGACGAATGCAGGGTCATTTTGACTCAACAGCGATAAAGTTAGGCGCTACTTTACGTATTAAATGAAAACAAGAAAAATATAAAATATATACAATTGAAAGTGTTTACACACAATTCCTTCTTGAAACCTGTGTACAATAGAAATTTTGCTATGGGTCGAAATTGTGGTTGTATAACACTTGATAATAAGTTAAATAGCAATATATTTTATAACAATAACCATAAACACGCGTGAAAAGAAATAATGATAATTTGATCAACGCTCTCTAAATATATCTCGCAATAAATTCTCACGTACTCACTCATATCAATAACAACGCGCTTCTCCTGTTTTACCCCCAGTTACCCTGTATGATTCGCTCGTTTACCAAATCTCGAGACGATTCGACATACACACTACATTCACGCCATCACTTACAACTTATTATTAAACCAATTCCACAGAAATGACCCCGCATGCGTCTGTAAAACCATTGGCCTTCCGAGGTTTAATTGGTCTATTAAGTAGAAGAAGCAAACTGGTTTCTTACTGCAGGTATTTCTTTTACTTTTCCTGCATAGTGCACTTGACGTGTGGAGATTCCTCGTAATAACTATAATACGTGAAAGCTAATGTCTCTAATTCCTTTCAGAGTACAAGGAGGCTTCACTAAAATGTATATACCTTAAAATCTCTCATGCTTGCACTGAACATGCTGCGTTAAAAAGTAAACAAAAATTTGAAGAAACTTAAAAACCCTACATACCCTAAAATCCTCTCTATATTTCACGTTAAAAAAGAAACGACTCCTCGAGATTAAGAATTCTCAGTAATCTGAAAATACCACGTATCTTAAAATCTCTGATACTAAGAACCTGAAAAACGTAAAAATCCTTCGTCCCTTCTCTCTATATTTCACATTAAAAAAGAGGCGACTCCTCGAGATTAAGAATTCTCAGTAACCTAAAAATCTCATGCTGAAGAATCTAAAAAACCTAGAAATACTACACATCTTAAAATCCTTCATCTCTTCCCTCGATATTCCTCATTGAAAAAAGGAGAAAACGACCCCTCGAGCTAAAAGATTCTCAGTAACCTAAAAACTCCATATGCCTTAAAATCTCTCGTGTTGACACTGAACATATTACGTCAAAAAACGAAACAAAAATTCCAAGAACCCTGAGAACACTATTTACCCTAAAATCCTTCGTCCCTTCTCTTAACATTCCAAATAAAAAACGAAAACATTTCCACGAGACCTAAGGAAACAACAACACGAGGCCGTTTCCAACAGGAGGAATAATTCATCGCGTGAACCGAATCGTCCCGAAAAGTAGAGAAAGAAATAAAAACAGCCCCGACAGGAAAGTTCCGCGCGCACAGCTCATGCAGAAAAAGGAGAAAAATAATCGGACAAAGCGTTATCCCGCGTGCAGTCTGCCGTTCCACGAATGGAATCGTCACGATCGCGTTTGGGGCCTGGTTCGAGGTGTCGTATGAAGTTTATGCGAGCCTCGCCGGCTAGCAATTCCAGCGAAGCTCGAACTTAAGGGGTAGTAAAGCGTTAATTAACGTTGTCGAGTCACGGAAGGCTCGATCGTGACCACGAGAGTCGCGCGCGCACGGCTAATGGCTTCGTCATTTTCATTGTCGTGAGCAGCGATAACGTTCCTATCATAGCGAGCGGCGGAGTATACACTTCGATCTGACCACAGCTGAATTCTTCGAATCGCCGCAAATTCGAGCGTTCGTTCGTTAACAACCACCGGCAAATTTCCGTCCGTGTCCACTCGAAACCGCGATTTTTCGAGGGAGAGAGGAGAGGTGGCTGTGTAATGAATTCGCGGGAATTTGAAAGTGGCGAATTCTGATCGCGTTTTCGAATATTTGCTCCGAGTGTATGCGCATTTTAGGTAGATTTCATTATTATCAATATCATTTTTGCAGGAATCGACGACGGAAAAATATTGAGGGACCCAAACAGGAATCGAACCCAGGACCTTCGGCTTAGCAAGCCGAGGCTTTGCGCGCTACGCCAATCACTCCCTCTCTATTCTCCCTTAGAGGTTTCCTATTTGGGTATGGAGGCCCCCGGTACTACACTCGACCATTCTGAACTGACATTCGCTCTTGAATCCCCTATGTTCAACAACTCAACACTTTCGGGTACACTCCCCCAACACAGTGGCACAACAGCCGAAACAACTCATTTTTGGAAGACGTGAAACCCTCGACATGTTTTTCATCGCACAACTCCTGGCTTCGTGTAGCCGTAGATACCTCCATCCCGGACGAGCCCCCATTTGTAGGAACCTAGGGGAAAGTATTGAGGGACCCAACGGGAATCGAACCCGGGACCTTCGGCTTAGCAAGCCGAGGCTTTGCACGCTACGCCAACTACAGTAAATTCTCCACAAGTGTCAGTCCGCAAGGCATCTAAACCTGACACTTGTAGAGTCAGGGACTACGTTTTCGAGCCTCGCGCCCGCCTTTGTAGTTTGCCAAGGGCAGCGAATAAAAGATAAGGATGAAACGTGAGTCGAGGCAACCAAGCGATTTAAATACCAACTTTTTTAATTTTACGTTTTTCTATCCCGAAATTTTTCTTAACATATTGATGAGATTTTTCTGATGAAAATGACATCAAACACGACATAATTTGAACAACATTTACTTAATAACACGTTCACTGTCACGCCAGACGAAAACCTAATGTGATGAAAACCTAGTGATGAAAACCTAAATACCAAGAAAAGTACTTTTTGTAGAATAAAGCCGACACGACTAAACACGACGAACAAAGCTTTTGCAATATTCTATATTGCCCTGCGTTTCAAAAATTGAAATAACTAATGCAAGTGCAAACACGAGTTAACTCGTAACCGGTCAACAATGTGTTAACTATAAACCACGCTGTTTGCACGGTGAATTTCCCCCCGCAATCTCTCTTACAAAAGGACAAAACAAACTCGTGATCAACGATAAACCAAAGGATAAAACGGAGAACGAAATTATAGTAAAAATGTGCCGAAAGGCTTCGACAGCAACGCAAGGGTTAAAAAAAAGACACCCTGTATATCCAGCTTTATTATACCCCAATTTCTATTTTACGACGCAGCCAGCACGCTATAAATAAACAACCTAAGAATCCCCGGTGTACATCCCTGTTTCAGAGCGAGCCTATCGAACCAGCGGTTTTCCTTTGCAGCTCAAGGGAACAAGAGAAGCTAGAAACGGTACCAGGTTACGTGACTGGCTGCTGTCTGAACGTATTTCGCGGAAAACACGTTTCTCTACCGTGCAGAGTGGCAGGACGGGGGGAGGTATCCGCTAACACACCAATTTTCAGCTTACCCATAACTCGTGACAGTCGATTGACATTTTCGGCGTGTGTCCCGCGGCGTTATTAAAGCTCCACGATCCCGCATCTAATCGATCGTGCCCGGTTGTTTCTCCGCCATGATAAGGTCCAACCGCGCGGAACGCTCTCCTTCGGCTCGTCGACTCGCCAAATTTACATGTCCGCTGGTTGTTCTACATGATAATAGGGAACAACAGGCTGCAGATGGATCGATCCGCGTGAATATTGCGCGAGCATCGATTACTATTCGGCAAACGATATTTTTCTCTTAGAAGGTAAGAAGAAGAAGAAAATGGTGAACGTCGAACGACTCTATTTTAGATGCTGTCTTCTCCCCTCTTGATGATACCTCGTGCTGGTTTGTCCGTGCGAGAGGACGTCTTTGATAAACGCTACAGGCTCGTTGGAAATATATAGCTTCGTGTCTTTTGTATGAATCGTTGGAATGTTATAGAGAGATAGAGAGAGAGAGAGGGGGCGGGGGAGATGGTTTTGATATTCCTGAGAGAAGCTTTTGTGCTTAATTTAGGCGAATATTTCTCGTCGGTGTGCTGGATGCCCCCTTTCAGCACGATGATGTATCGGAAACGTCTGAAATAGGAAAGAAGATGCTGTTTTAGAATATTGTGCGGTATACTTGGAACGAAGGGATGGAAGAGTGAAGCGGAGGGATTTGATACGTTGGATAGAGTGATGTTTGCGAATTGAGTGTAGTCGCTGGGGTACTTAAAGGGGATTTGAACGTTATTAAATCGAGACTTTGTTCCAATCTTGAATTCACGCTTCAAGGTGAATTAATTCGTTTGTAAAATAGTGTCCCGTTATTCGCAGAAATGAACTTAAATAAATTTCATGAATTACATTCTATCTTAAAAAAAATACCGCAGTAAAAAATTCCATCGAAAAGAACGATAGGAACGTAGAAGAATAAGAAAAAATTAAATATTTATTTAACCCTAGAACACTATTTTTCTATTTCTTTATATATACCCTTCCTTTCATATTTTCACTTTAAAAATATTCTTAAATTTTAAATATATATGTATTTACTAATTTGTTCTTATTTTAAAATAAACACGGTTTGCAATTTTACCGTTAATAATCAAATCTTCGTGTTAAAATTAACACTTTTACTGCTGTAGGCGCCTATAGGCGCTTCGGAAATTTACGCGCGCTGTGCCTTGGGCGCCTATAGGCGGTTTGAATATTCACCCGCGCTGTGACCTTGGCGCCTATAGGCGTTTTGAATATTTTCTCGCGCTGGCACCATTCCGCACACTTTCACCTCAATTTAATCCTACATTCTCGGCCTTTACACACTTCCATCTTAATTTAACAAGAGAAGCTTAAAACTCACAAATTTCAAGTCTTTAAGAAATATTGAAACGCCAAAATGGAAGCCAAAAGAAATTAAAAAACGCCAAAATTTTTGGGTTAATGTCACAGAAAATAAATGCTAACATTTTCAGGGTCAAACAGGCGCGATAATCGTGACACGAGTACCGAACTGTCCCAAAAAGAAGAATTCCATCAGACTCCGTAATTCGATCGAAACACCTCGCACCTCGCGATATCTGAGGGACAACATGGCGGCCCTGTGTGTAATTCGAAAACTCAATATTCTTGAAATATAATCACAGGCCAATAATCTCATCCGGCGGGGCATTTCAGGATGGTCAAAGTTCGCTTTGATACAGAGACAAAATCGAATTGCCAGCAACCGGTAATTTATAATGAAATCTTCATTAAAAGCGGCCCGTCCCGGTACTTTCTGTTTTTCCCATATAATTATGCGCGTGTTGAATTTCGAGTCACGCGTCCCGGGATACGTCTCCCACCTTTTTCCCCCCTGGCCCATTATGTATATTCGATTCGAACGAACGAATACAAATTTATCGCGCAAATATTTCTCGTCGAACTTTTACGAAGCAATCGCGCGTTGAAAACGCGACCGTTTGGACGTGTGTACGTTTAACGTCGCAGAAAATAATTGTTCTTTTTATTGCGCTCTTCAACAGCCAGATGTAAAATGGTGTTTCCAGGTGTACGTGAGATTTGTCAGTTTTTTTTTTTATTTCTATTTTATTTTAGTTTCCATATTTTTACGCAGGATTTATTTTAGAGGTGTTCCTTTAATTGTCGCTCGTTGTGAACGTGAAATGGGCAATGAGAAAATCGTACGAAATTAACGTGATAAAAAATACAAAGGTATCGTATTTTTTAGTAAATCTTTATATACAGGGTCGGCTATGTAAAACAGATCAGCTTGTTAACGCAGCTTCCCGCGCTTCTTGTTGGTTGGAAGGTCGGGTTGGCGTTCGTAATTATTGCACGTGTATCTGCCAACTACTTATTGTCGCGATGGTGATCGCGCTTTATTTGTGATGTCGATTATTGCGGACTGGACCGCACTGGTGTATCAAGATGTCGAGTATTGCGTGTTAGAGCGCTCAAAGTGGTGTCGATTGTTTCTAAGTATATTAGAATCTGCCCGAATGTCGTGAACTGGCTGTATATATCTCTATTCGCCAAAATGGGGAGTTTACCTTGTTGGCAAATCATGGGCCTTTCACCCCCTAGAGCCGCTCTCCTAGGCCCTCGTGCACTCTCCCGTGGCCCGCAGAGTAGGGCGGTGGCAGAGAGGGAGAGACGGTCCCAAACGGGGGTGTCAGTCCCGCGTGGCGATCTTGCCGAAACGTCGATTTTACGGGTTTATGGCATGCTTACCGTTACTGAGCGCGCAGAGGCAAGTACCGGCTTACCATGTGGCCCGCAGAAGTGGAGAATTTCCGTGGCCATCAGGTAATAAGCCGGATTTACCCTCTGGCTTGAATAGGCTATTGTTATCAAAAAACTTGTAGAAAAACTTCTGAAAAGTAACGTCGCTTGGAATCCGTGCCATAAACCCCTGTTGGTTAAACACAGCTAATTATTGGATAATTGCAAAAGTTCGTGCCCGATCTTCAGAAGTGGCAGGAACCTTATCGACTTCGTCACAGATGTTTGTTTCATCGTCACGCTACATTCCTATCGAAAGATACACCAAATCTTCGTTTCGTTTAATTTCATTTCCACATGACATATGCCTTTTGCAATCATCCCATATTTTCTTTAACTATGGTGGTACGAATGGTTTCAACGGGTGAAAAATTCGGTCACGAAAGGGTTAATTCTGGTCTTTGAAATGTAATACTATTTACAATTCTTCCAATTTCTTATCGCATCTGGTACATAAATTGGAAAAAAGAATTAAGAAATTGCTGCATTGTGTATAATTCTTAAATATTTAAATGCAGAAAGTTAATTATCAAATTCGTTTCAACCCTGTTTAACGAAGGACATAGGATTTGGGAAAAACCACTGTAAAAGGAAATTAAGAAGAATTTAGATAATTTCTTTGTTCACTCAATTCCCAATTGCGCTGGTGTGTCCAGCAAACGAGCAAGATTAATTAAACACATTAAACACAATCAATCGGCCGTACGCGGTGATGCATTATTTACAGAAATTACAATATTACCGACAAAGCGTTCTCCCGTTACTCAATCATGCATCGCGAAATGAAATAAAATTTCCTAAAGTGTAATCAGAATTTCATTAGCAGATAAAATTGCTCATCCCACAAGTTCCTGTCGATATTTTCAACAAACCTTCACATTTGATTTAAAAAAAAAAAAAAACAAACTCCTCGTTTCACAACTTTCTCCTATTTTTTTCTTTTTTTTTTTTTGTAAAATCGCTATAAAATTTCCTTAGATTTCATTAAAATATTTCCTTATATTAGATACCTTCGTTGAAATATTTTTCGCTGTCGGCACGAACTTACAGAATGCCCTAATATTTCAGCGAAACACGCAAAAAGAACGTCGAATGCCGATCCTCGTTCTTTATGATCGATACTATTTAGTTGAAAATAAGTAAGCGTACAATTCGTACGATCTCAAGAGAAGCTGGCAATTCAGTGAAAATACCATGGAGAATCGTTACTAGATGAAACACACGTATACGTTTGATGGTGATAAATGCTCTTGCGCGCTCTGTTTGAACGTGAAATTAATTTCATACCGCGTAGAAGCAACGAATTAATTAAAAACGCTCGACACCGTTGTCGAACAGGACACGTACGATAACATCTCGCCGGGGTTGAAATTTTCGCGTAAATTCAGCTCCAACTTTTTCTTTTCTATTTTTTCTTCTTTTTTAACGTGCTTCCTTTATCGAGTGACCAGTGGCCAGCAGCGCGAGGGCGAAAGTTAAAAGGAATAAATGCTGTGATTCTGGTGAAACTCACGCTGCATTATATCGTTCCACTTTCTCGTTTTTCTCGTCGAACCTTTCGCTGCGTGGGAATAATGGCGGTTAATTTGATCGAAAATGAAGAGAAATATTTTTGTTACACTGCTGTGAACAGATTAACGTGTAATTAATTATTAAGTGTAATCATTAA
>NW_017100385.1:1462535-1478333 GCF_001263275.1 Habropoda laboriosa | reverse complement strand
AATTTTTTTCTTTTCAAGTTTCAATATTTCCTTATTATTTCGCGTTAGATTCTCTTCTACTAATCTTGAATAGTCATAACCCATCAATCATGATTTTTCATGATCATTTAATTACTCTTTGCTAACAGAAATGGACACATTTTCATAATGTAAAACATGTTCAATTTGTAACAATGATTTCAATATCAGAATTTTACACGAACTACAATAATTCAACCAATGTCACTGTACACCGTGTTTTTCCGTGTAATAAGTAATTGGGTCTGGTGAACCAGAATTAATATAGCGTGTAATATTATTACTGGAGGAATAACTGTTTCAGGAGAACGCCGCCGCGTTCCATGAATGGGTTTTCCCGCAATTTTATAAACTTCGTAATTTTCCGCACGAATAAAGCTCGAGCGTTAACACTCGAAATGTTTAACCTTAAATTATTCAAATACGACCAAATGATGTTTAATTTACCCCAGCTTGCGTTCTACTTGCAGCAGAGAGAATTTATTCGTTCCGTTCAATTCCTATAAAATAGTAGCAACAGGCTATTAATACTCCACAATCGTTATTACAGCCCTTTAAACACACTTTACGTTGCGATCCTTTAAAAATTCAATTCAATGTTAGAAGTGATCCTGTTAAATGTTACCTAATTCTTCGCAAAATTATTATCAAATATTCCGAGATTTACCTCGATTTTATGAAATTCCAAAATTTTAGAATAAATATTAAAATTCGCTAAAATATTAAATACTCCATTGCAAAAGTCCACCTTTATTCGATGAAAATTCCAAAATTTTAAATAAACATTAGAATTCGCCAAAATAATAAACATTGCACTGTAAAAATCTACCTCGATTTTATGAAAATTCCGAAATTAAAAATAAACATTAGAATCAAGATTGTTTTTCTTACATTCCCATAATGAGTTAGATTTTGGTAATTTATACGTTGAACCACGATTCCCCCCCACTCCAATTTCTCTTCTTATCTCGCGGAGAAGATGAACGAAAAACGGTGTTAGCAGACAATGAAGAATACGTGTAATTTGGCAAAAATATCTCGGGATCGACTTGGAATTGCTTCTCCATAATGACGGATCCTTCTCGACACGATTTATCTCTGATTCCTAGCTAACCTAACAGCTGATGTACGTGCTTGGACGTTGATCGTTGGATAACGTGATTAATTCCTCCTACATGTTATACCTAACCAGAAAATTGTAACGAAATCGTTGTTTCTGCCATTTATTTTTCTGGCCTTGCTTCTGGTGAAATGAAAACTGTCAGAAACATATCCTCAGACTTCTACTTGATTAACTACGGGATGAGTGATCTTTTCGTAAATCAGAGAAAAAAAAACATGAAGCATAACCTAATCTTTATCCAATGGTTTGGTCAAAGGTGAAGGGAAAAATCAATTTTCCAGATCTCTTAACTTTTTCTATCTAAAATAATTACTTATTATTTATCGATTTTTCCATCTAATAAAAATCTCGTTGGCGACATATTAAGGATAATTACGTTTAGACCAGGTTCAGGATACACGCGTGATTCTATGCTATTTTTTGAGATTAAAATTTTCAATTTTTCAATACAAGTTTGAATACTTCTCTCGTTAATTTCCCTTTAAATACAGTGACGTGTGCACGCATCATTTTCTTACTCCCTAAAGGCAGAGAGTTGATCTTGGGCGTTGATCAAGTTCCTAATTTCATTGGGAGTCTTGGCCAACTAGATGGCCTAATTTCATTGGGAGCCTTGGTACCTAAATTCAACCCCCTGACAAAAACCGTGATTCAACCCTTGGAAAGGGTGCACGAGTGAAAAACGACGCGAGAAACGAAGTTTGAAAGTCAGAATAAATCAAAGATTCAAAGCCACGGTTAGTGGTGTATAGAAAAAAAGAAAATTAAAGTTAGCGAATCAAAGAATAAATTCAGACAAAAGAAAAACAGTTGCTAAATTTAAATAACTCAAGAGATCGTGTCAGAATTAAACGAAATATTTTTCTTACACCGATCGAACAAACGCACGAAGCACTCAGGCACAATCTTACATCCAAGTGGAACAGCCAAGTGATATCTGCGACTTGTTCACGATACACCAGTGTCAAAGGGAGATCGTGTCAGAATTAAACGAAATATTTTTCTTACACCGATCGAACAAACGCACGAAGCACTCCGGCACAATCTTACATCCAAGTGGAACAGCCAAGTGATATCTGCGACTTGTTCACGATACACCAGTGTCAAAGGAGGATCACGAGACCAGAAAGACTATTACCCTCAGTTGTCTCAGCTTCTCCATCAACTTGGATCATCTTGGCACCCTGTTCTGTCCGTTCCAAACGAATTGTCTCTCCTTTCGCTCGAATAGTCTTACCAGAAACTGCTTTTACCGTTGGGACACGTCAACAGACAATATCTCATTGTCACGTGATACCGCTGGCTTCTTACCACCTCTTTTTCTCTCTTCCACGGATGATCCACCCCTCGTTTTATAGGATTTCACTCGGTCGCACTGGCGAACAAGGTAGGTACAAGACAAATCCTGCTCGATAAACTTTCGACAACGAACCTTTTGAGAATGGTTACACCGCTTTTTCTTTTGGAAAGACCAGCGAAGATGACTAGGTTTATCGTTATTTAAATTTCTATTGTAAAAACCGACGAAAAAATTTCGAAGGACCCAACCGGGAATCGAACCCAGGACCTTCGGCGTGGCAGGCCGAGGCTTTGCGCACTACGCCAATAACTCCCTCTCTATTTTCCCTGGTCGGTTTCCTATTTGAGTATGGAAGAGTACCAAAGAGTTATTCTACCCGTGTATTTAAATGAATAAATAAAATAGTTAAAATTTACAAAGATATTTTTTATTTTTAATAGCCTGATAAAGCGGATGAAGAATTAGCGGGAAATATAAATGTAGCATGTGTAAAAGTTACTTTGGTTAGTGATTCAAGGTTAAGCAGGATTGATGAATATTATGAACGAGTTATGAATGGAATTGTGACCTAGATTTTTCTGCTCGTAATTTAGGTTTCATTAAGGTGCACATGATTTTCTTTTTTCTTTTGAAAGAAAGGGCATTGTTCACTGATATTCGTTCTATGAATTATTTTAGCGCGGATTATAGTAATGTACTTTATGTGGTAAGTTTAAAATTATTCGTACTTCTTGTTCCGGTGGTGAGTAGTATTTTCAGCAGATATATTACTGTAACGTCTTCTGAGGAAATAATCGAATTGTAATTGT
Organism: Habropoda laboriosa; assembly: GCF_001263275.1. Taxonomy (NCBI): domain Eukaryota; kingdom Metazoa; phylum Arthropoda; class Insecta; order Hymenoptera; family Apidae; genus Habropoda; species Habropoda laboriosa. The sequence goes on along the minus strand of NW_017100385.1, from coordinate 1,475,083 downwards.
TGCAGAAGGAATTTAATCTAACCATCGTGCTGCAAGGATCTATTACACATTGACGACAACCATAATAATACCCAGGTGGCTAACAAAGTATTCCAATGAACGTGGCGAAGTTGCGAACTATTCGAATGATCTATGCTTTGACCAACAATACATCACATGTTCTAAACTCCGAAACTGTAGCGGTGGAATTAGCAAAGCTAACCGACTCTCCCTAACAGGCAATCAGTTGTACATCTAATGAAATATGTACGATAATGATCAAAAATAGCGTTTCCATTTCTTATGCTGTTAAATTCTAATAAAGTAAAAATTAGATTGCGAAAATGAAAAATCTAACTATAATAAATTCTCGAAAATCTTGTTTCCCTTTCTGTATCTATTCACGAAATAATTGAAAATATCAGAGAAGCATATTTAAATTTGCAAAGAAATTCTGTATTAATTACAACTTCGCTGAATTTTTAGCAAATGTTATAAAAACTATTCACAAGTCTTTGTAAAGAAAAAGAAACGAAATTCGAGAAAAGTTGCCGCGAGATAATAATATTTCACGTAGCAAATGTTGTCCTTAATCTTTTCCCATGCATCACCTGCATTAACTTTTTCACTTAAAGCATAAAATATATTAAATTACTTTTGTTCATTTCTCTCAGCCGTGCCATCATCTTGTACCACCTCTCTGAACATTAATTTTCTGCAAGAGCAGCGACACATCGCAACAAAGATTTATCCAGGTAACTCTCGTATAATATGGCACTTTCTACGCCACGGTTCTGCTTTAACGCGCTTACAGAACTCAAAGGAAATTAAACGAATATCCATACACGCTGTATCGTGCGGTATTCCTTCTTTTTTAATAATACGAAACCATTACTGCGGGATCGTAATGACACTTTTGGTATTACGAAAAATGGCAACAAAAGAATTACGTACGAAATTTGTATTTTTAAATTAATATTTAGCTTGTAACGAATTTTCCATATTTTCGGACGAATATTCAGCTGGCAACGAATTGTTTTTATATTTAAACCGATATTTAGCTAACAATGAATTATTAAATATTTTCAGAAAAATATTCAGCTTGTAAAGAATTGTTTTTATTTTTAGACCAATATTTAGCTAACAACGAATTTTCCACATTTTCAAGCAAATTTGTTTTACACATTTTTGTACATAAATATTAGTTACAATACAACGTATAACATCTATTATATTCAAGCCACACCAAACTCGAACCATATTTCAAAAAAGTGAAAAAAGAAAGAAAATTCCTGTTGCTTGGAAAAAGAAAATAACACAGTACACCTTCGTCCATTTGTTTAAAACAATCCTTCAGTCCCACAAAACAAACTTTTCCCGCAATATTTACAAACCCAATTGTCCTCTCATAATTCACAAGAAATGAAAACTGATTTCATTCCACTCTCCAAAAATCGTTCGATATTACCCGACAAGTCCTTCGAACATTCCTTTAAATTTCCATGTCTCCGGTTACGATTAAAATATCGTTCTTCGTGCGGTTTTTTCAAGTGGCCCCGTTTCTCCTGCGCCGGACATCAAAAGGGAATACCGGCGTTCGACGGAGCGAGCCTGAAAATTTCATACGAATTTCTCGCGAGCCTGTCGTCCCTTTGGAATTGCTTAGAACTCGACAGGTAAGTACTCGGGGTTAAATCCGCACGGCCTTTTGACGCGAGTAGCACTCCCTCGTTCAGAGACATGCGAACAGTGATACAGGTATTCGTCTAAGAGGGCGCAAAGTGGACTCGACTCCCTCGAAACGGTCATCTCGAGGGTGTCGTTAAAATTCACCGGGAAATTCACGGCACGTGAGACTGCGTGCATTATGGCGAGTGAGCTTTTTAAGCACTTCTACGTTGGTAATTGGACACCTGCGTCTTGCGATAGTCGAGATCAAGCTGATAAGCGGAGAACAGTGTTGAATGTTGTAAAATGGTCACGACTTGGAATGTTACGCATAGTTACGATAGTAAGACCTTGTTACTTTTCCAAGGAGGTTTCAGAAGATCGTTGTTACCTTTGTTCAATGGTAAGAATTATTTGTATAGTCGGGGCCACGATATAGAGAGATCGTAAAATCGGTCAGACGTCAAAGTAAACATGTTTTAGCTGCCGGGCCACGAAAATTGACAGAGATACGAGCAGATAAGTACTTGAAACCATTGTCAGGACCGTACAAAGAATTCTTGTATCCAACAAAAGTCAAACTGATTCTAATATATTTACTGAAAATTGAGTTCAGCTAGGACAAATTAGAGTTTCTCCCTCTGGAGGAAGCCGCTTTTGGAAGTACGGTTACAGGTAAAGGTCTTATTGATGTCTTTAGCATCTTAGTTTATCTACTCGTGTTATATACAGATAGAAAGTGCAAAAAGATTGTGTAGCTTAATATTAACATATTTTCCATTTGTAAATGAAATACCATTTTCTACTTGAAGTACCAAATCATATGCTACCATTCGTTTATTGTTGGAACCCTCAAACAGACTGCAACACACGGCCTTGAGTGCCGCAACATCAATCGGTGCCGATTCTTGAGAGTTTAATTTACGACCTCGCTATATCGTGGCCCCAACTATATGTGTTTATTGTGAGTTAGGTAGAAATTGGTTTTTGTTTCAGTTTCAAATGATTAAGAATTGGTTAAGTATTAAAGGGGTACATTATTCAAAGGCGTCTAAAAAAAGGAAATTTGGGAATTGTTAACACAGATAAGTTACGAAAGTTAACTAGAAATTGTAATATTTTATTCTTTATTGTCATACTGTAACCATATTTCGCAGTATGTTCACCTTTCAATTCAGGGTTCCCCTAAGTTCCATCTCTTATGAAGAAAAATGAAGCTTAAATGTGTTTTTTGGAATGTATACTATAAGATAAGACTGCTCCATTTTGCTCCTTTTGATGTCCTATTGAAATAAATATTATTTAATAGCGGCCGTATGCTTTTTTCTCTTTAGCGTTTTGTCGAGCTCTTATCATTGCGTAGTGACGTGTCTTCCTCGCGTATAAAAAAAATAAAGAAGATTCATAATTAAAATAATATCTTTTAATTTATTACCATAATTCTAACAGACCCAAGCTAAATTTCACTGTCGCATTACTTCCAAACGAACTTTTATTTTTCTTCAAAAAAAGTTTAACGAACAATTGCATATAATGGCTTCTAAAAGGACATCACTCATGCGATGACCCGATACCCGCTTCCCTCCGTCGATCAGCCAGCCTTTATCATCCACTTTTCCGCCTAAAAAACCTTCCATCCCCGTTAAAAGTACGTTTCGAACGTTGTAATATAGACGAGAAACAATGTGTAATACGTTTCCATGCAAATTTCCGCCGCTTGCCAAGCGATGAACCCGTTCGAACAGGAAATTGCGCGCAGCTCTCCCCTCGCTCGTTGTTAAAACGCAAATGTAAGTAATGCCACCGATTTCTTGTATCGTCACTTCGAACACGTGTTCGACTTGTAAGAACGAAACGGAGAGAAAAAGAGATTAACGAGAGGGACGCGTTTCCGGGACAGGATAAGCTGCAACTTTGCTCTCGAGTTCTTACGCACCCCTACGGGGACAGAGAGCAGCGCGAGATATTCCATATCTCGCCCGAGCAATCTGGAAATGTAAATAGGAGCGATGGAAGTGTGCAAGTTTGCCGTTGTAGTGGCAATATTAACGGTAATAGAGCAAAATCCAGGCGAACTTTGGAATCGTTATGTTCGACAATAATGGAGGAAACGTTTGCAACTTTTCTGGGAGATCGCTGCAAATGTCACATCGCTACACGGTATATAATTATACGTGAAAACGAAAAAAAAAAACGAAGGAAAAGTGTGGAATAAATATTTTTCATTCGAGCCACCGTTGTGGACGAAGATTTATTTTGGAAATGTGTTTTAATTTCGAGAAAATGAATTTTAACAATTTTATTATGACACGTGCTGGTTAGTATCGAATTGACACAGTGAAAAAGTGATTTAGATTTTCAATTTTCTTTCAGATAATTGAAAAAAGATTTGCTTAAAAATTTTATTATGACACGTGCTGGTTAATATCAAATTGACACGGTGAAAAAGTGATTTAGATTTTCAATTTTCTTTGCAGTAATTGAAAAAGGTTTATTTTGGAAATATGTTTCGTTTTCGAGAAAATGAACTTTGGCAATTGTATTACGACACATGCTGGTTAATATCAAATTGACACAATGAAAAGGTAACTTAGATTTTTCATTTTCTTTGCTATAATGGAAAGAAAACTTTCTTTTGAAAATCTGTTTTATTTTCGAGAAAATTAATTTCGAAGATTTCATCATAACACGTACATACCTACTATTTACTATCAAATTAATACGCTAAAAAAAAAGGTAATTAAGATTTTCGAATTTTCCTTGCAATACTCGGGGGGAAATAACGAGGAAATAAAGGTGATTATTCCGTAATCACGATATTACGTCGGACACCCTGTATATCACGAATATAACCAGCACACAAACGGTCGTTTATCAAGCTAATTAAAGCATCTAGGCAACAACGAGGAATAAAAGCAAGTGGAAGTGAAAACAAAATAGTCTCGCCCGTTTTATTCCAAATCGATCCCGATAAATTCTCACGGCTCGTCGAAACCAGAAACGGACCTTTGTGTGTCCCTGGTAATTAATACAATATAATTGGCCACGATTATTCCAGCCCGAACACGGTATAACGACAACGACGAAGCGTTTGTACATCTGTTGAACTTCTAATGACCGGCTTATTGTTTTACCCTGGCGTACGCCGCACTAAATTGCACGTCACCGTCAGGACGTAGCCACCCCTCGTACGATTGCCGTTTAATGCGACTAATTCCGAGGCACGTAATTAGACTGATGCCTCGACAGGATTATAGAAACAGAATGTGGAGAATACGGCGGTACCGAATGACATTCCCTAGAATTTTTCATTTTAATCGCAGAACGCAAATCTCTACCATTTTGGTGAAATGGTAATTTCGAGAATTAAGAAGGTACAGAATTCCCGAGGCTTCCGAAAATAGGTGAAAGTTTGAGAATTTCTTTTACGGATAATTAGTGAACGAAAAGTTTCGATTGTTTTAGAGGACATACACTATCGGCCAAAAGTTTGGAATCACTGAGCATTGCAATTTACAGAAAAATTTCCAGAAAAAAGTCAGCAATTTTGAGAATTTTTTTGTTGTTGAAATTTAAATTGGTAAATGCAGAATTGAGATAAACTTGAAATCTATAAAAAATTAGCAGCAGATTTAATATTGATGAAAAGTGGGAGGTGATTCGAAACTTTTGGCCGGTAGTGTAAACGTAACTTTTAGAATTTCTCTCCGATTTTTGAAAAGTAAACATTTCGCAAAATTTCTTTTGTATCCCTTTAACTGCGATTGGTTGAGATTAGAATATTTAAAGACGTTTGTGATTTTTTAGGCAGAATGTTAAAATATTTTTCACCCATTGAACTTATATTTTTAGTAATGTCTCGGTGTTTACTGTTACACTTTCTAAAATGATATTTACGATTGTTGTATTTTCTTTATTCGCAAATTTGACGTATCTATTCTTCATATAAGTTTCAGAAGGTTAGAAAACAAAGTTATTAATGCCTGAAATGTTTCTAGACTCTCTGACCACTTTAGGCTGATCTCTATCGATTCCATTAATCTACGATATTAATCACGTACGTTTGTGGTAATGGCATCGTTAAAAATTCAATTACAGTGTAATCCTTTAGGCGGGATGGAGCAACTTCAAACAGCATGAAGCTCTAATTGACAAAGAATTTCAAGAGGTTCGTGCTTCGTCTATCTGTTGGAAAAAAGTTAATTGCTTTTTAAATTGGGTACACTGCTATACCGACACATGATAAGTTTGTTTTGTATTTCAAATTTTTATGCTGCAAAAATATTAGTCGAACATACCACGAACAACGAAATGAAACTTTAAAACCGTGAAAACAAAAATATTACTGAAAAATGAAAATTTCAACCTTACCGCAATCCTTCGAAAAACAAAAAAGACAGAAGAGAAATAAAATTCGCAAGTGATGATAAGTTTGTTTTGTATTTCAAATTTCTACGACGAAGAACGAAATGAAATTTTCAAACCGTGAGAGAAAAATGCTACTTAAAGATAAAAATTTCAACCTTGCCAGAATTCTTCAGAAAGCAAAAAACGAAAGACAGAAGGGAAATAAAATGCACAAGTGGAAGTCACAGTAGTTTCGTGAACTTTCTAAACGGATCACTTTTAACCTGGCAGCAAAAATTCCCACGTTAATATTTCACACGGAGACAGGAATGTATTATACAGTCCATAAAAGACAACGGTGCTTTCGGAGTTTTGAAAAATATAACGCGGAAGTTCGAACATGACTATGAAGGTGTTCAAGTAAAAAGTTCGTATCGGTCGTTACTATCTTCATAAAGAAAGGCGAATGTGTGACCGGAGTTGCTAACTTTCTGCAATTTTTTACACTCTCCCCCCGTTCACATAATTTCCACCCCGGAGGTTCCAGTTTCGTTCCCTAATTTCCCACCGCCCCCGAAATCGTCACGCGTAGCGGCTGTTTAAAGAGGGAAGATCGAGAACAGTTAGAAAGTGCGATCCTATCGATCAGATCACTCGGAAGACACTTGGCGGTATTGAATACGAATAATTAATCGATTTATGTGAATTTTATGGAGATAAAATTGATTTTATCGGCACGTTTGACCTTCGGTGATCTTTTTACGATGGCGTGCTGAAATCGCCATAATGGCAGCTATCACACGGCGATAAAAAATATATAGCATCCTATTTTTAAAATATTGGAGATAACCTTAAAATTTCCTTTTCATCATTTCACCCACGTGAAAAATATTCTGTGTATAACAAAAATATAATTAAAATCTAACAAAAATTTTGTGTACACCATTTTTCCATACTGTTACAAATAACTGAAATATTTCAAATGGACGGAGTTTTTGCACCATTCCGTATATTACAGATAAAATCAACCACTTTTTTTAATACTTTCAAGTAAATTCTTATCTATACAGGGTGTCCCGTAACTCCTCGAACACCCGGAAATGGGGGGTTGCTGGGGTGACTCTGAACAACTTTTTCCTTTACCAAAATATTGTTTGAAGCTTCATTTTTGAATTATTAACGAAAAACACTGGCCAATCAGAGCGCGCGTAGAGCCCTTTACGGGACTTTCATAAACCGAATTATGTTGCCTTTTAAATTTCTTATTTACCTATCGATCATTGCACCTGTAACGAATCCTAAAATTGAGATCAATTCTTATTCGGCCGATAAAACGACACACACAAACGCGTCCCATTGGCCACGAAAGGGTTAAACAGAAAACTACGTGTTGCACAACAATCTCTATTAAAATCGAAGCACAGTGCCATGCAGCGCAGAGTTTGGTACACCATTGTATCCACCTATGCACTCCTGCGCATTACAACCTACGATCCTATTACGCGCAACATGTGAATTGATCATAATGCTGGATGAGTACACGCGCGGTTGTGCCATAATTGCATTCTGGTATTCCTCTGTAATAACGAAACTGGCCTTTACTTGAATAATGCTCAGAGGCGTCTAGTTGAAGACGGTTAACCAAACTGCCTCTCAGGCGATTCTACTCTCAGTCTCGAGTGCCTTACTGAAATTACACTCGAAACTCAAACCTCTCAATTCCGTTCGACCCCTTCACGCGAGTTTTCCCTTGCGATGATAATTCGATTCGATTCTGAAATGGTAATTTTGGTAGGAACAGAAAGATACTGTTTTGGTTCGAAATGATCTTCAGCTGGGTTCGCAGACTCTCATTTGGACATTTAATCGCGGCAAAAATGATTGATTTGTCGCAACTGGGCGAAGCTAATAACAAAATTTTTGCAATGCATTAACGCAGATGCAAAGTGCAATTTTCCTTGAGTTATTTTGCATATAAGAGTATTCTAAAAATAAAAAATCGTACCAAAAAGGAAAACGTATAAAATATTTTTCTAATTCATCAAAATCGGTGATTATCGCTTAGAGATGTTCCCTTGCAAGATCAAAAATAAAAATCATTGGAGAACTCTAGAACACTGCCCACGATGAATTTCGCTAAATTAATTAACGTTAAATGAAATAACCGTCTTTGGTTTACCTAACATAAACCCAAGAATAGTTGCAGGTGTGTCCTCGAATACCAAAACATTTCGTTGCAAGATTAAATAAAATATTTATCCAAGATAAAGGAAAAATGATTGAACGATACATGTATACTACTCTGGTGTTTGTTCTTGCACAGACGGCGAAGTTAAATATTGCAGAAGCAGAGAGAAGAGAAGTCGAATAGCAGGCATTCCTCGTGGGACCCGGAGTAATTCGTTTTTTCAATTAGTCTACTCGAACAGGATTCCCAACCGGAATGTAGAACTTCGCTGGACCTGCAATTTGTCTCGCTCGTCGAATCTCACGAAACTGTTAAGCAGGAATCAATTAGTTTAGCTACCGCCAGATATATTTGCAGACGTTGAAGAAAGAGACGCCGGAATCCTAACGGAGGAAATATATCGCGGAGAATGAATCGATCTGCTTAAACTGTCGCACGATTGGCTCAACGCTACGCGTCCATTGTGCTACGTCTAATCTTTTTAGCCTTTGAAATATCGAAGCGCAACTCTGGAGGACTTGAGAGTTCCTACGAGTGTCCTTCGCTGCCACAAAAACGTCGATTAATGTTATTCTAGAATTTTTGTAATCGTGACACTGTGGCCTGTTCGGTTATAGTAAGCTGGAATATTTGTTTTAACTGGATGTGAATGGGGGATGAAAAATTAAATAGTGATTCAGGGAAACCAAGATCAGAGCTACTCTTCAGGAATATTGAAATGTTATCGAAAAATAAAGTAGGAAATATTATTGTTATTTCTTCCTTCTTCTAAACATCAGAGCTATTATTCAGAAAATATGGTTAAAAAAGAAAACGGGGAGTGTAATTCCTACTCTTTCGTCCTTGTGAAGATCAGAGCTGTTCCTCAAAAATACTGAAATATTATTAAAAAATAAACCAGGAAACATTCCCATTTCTTCCTCTTTCTAAAATTCTCCGCAATTGTCCAAAAGTCAAAATGCTGTCCTAACCATCGAGATGACTCTTGCCTTCAGAGAGAACACGCGTTCCTTTTTATTTCCTTTATTTCAACAATACCTGAGACATCTCTCCCTTTCCCTGTCTGGAGAAAACGTGTTTAAAACGCGCTTTGAGTTGCAGCATTCGTTCGAGCGGCTCTCAAGGTGGATGTATTCGAGCCGGAAGTAGCTGAAGCGAGACGAGACTGGCCGGGCTGGTAGCAGAGAGGAGACAGCAATCTGGAAACAGCGCTCTCTGCTTAGACCCGAAACTTCCATTTTCACGCGGTAGAGCGATTGAAGCAAGTGGTAACTAGGGCTGGTGTAACGCGGGACCGAGGAGCGATTATGCCTCAGAGGATTCCCGTCGAGAATGCGAGGGAACCGCGTTTACTTATGATTTTCGCGATATTTCGAGGAGATCGCGGGAAACACATTGTTGAAACTTGGTGACACAGTTGCACCTTCAGATAACGATGACTCTCTCTCTCTCTCCTCCCTCTCTTTCTCAGGTTTGCTTTAGGCGACTTCCTCTTTCTCTCTTAGTTATTCTCTAAGTGGATACCATTTTCTCTCTCTCTCTCTCTCTCTCTCGCAGGTTTGCTTTAGATGAATCTCTCTCTTTCTCAGCTTTGCTTTAAGTTACTCTCTCTCTTCCTCTTTCTCTCTTAATAATTCTCGAAGTTTCTCTCTCTCTCTCTCTCTCTCTCTCTCTCAGGTTTGCTTCAAATGAATCTCTCTCTCTCTTTCTTTCTCAGCTTTGTTTTAAGTGAATCTCTCTCTCTCTCGCTCTTTCTCTCTTAATTTATTTCTCTCTCTCTCTCTCAGGTTTGCTTTAGATGAATCTCTCTCTCTTTCTTTCTCAGCTTTGCATCAGGTGAATCTCTCTCTCTCCCTCTTTCTCTCTTAATTTTTTTCTAGGTGTATGTTTCTCTCTTTCTGTATTCTCTCTCTCTCTCTCTCTTAGCTTTTCTCTAGGTGCATTTCTCTCTCTCTCTCTTAGCTTTTCTCTAGGCGTATGTTTCTCTATCTCTGTATTTCTTTCTCTCATGAACTTAAAAGGGTTGGAACTTTAAATCCACGATTTTCCATTTCGTTTCACGATACTAACCACTTAATTGAAGATATTGTCAATTATACTTCAGTGCTCTTTACTGCATCAAAGTTAAATACACCAAAATACTATTTTCTAATCTTTCGACGATTTAAATTGAAAAATGTAACATCACGTTCCTACCTAACTTCAAGTTTCAAAATTAATAAAATTTCTATTATCACTCTTTCACCATTTTCATATTTCCAAAAAAAATTAACTAAATAGTAACTAAAATTCTACAATTGTAATCACCTACATATACACATAATCAAAACAAAAATTATTCTCCAAAAACTTGGAATTAAAAATCGAAAAAACTTTCAACACACGTTATCATTAAACCATTTCTTTTGAAAATCCTATTTTACCATATTTCTCCATTGCAAGGGGAACTTAGAGACAGAGGCCGAGCACAGCGCATACATTATTGCGCAACGGAATAAATTACAAACGTGTCCAGGGGATTAATCGCTTTCACGTTTGCCAGGAAATCAGTTGTACGGTAAATTAGTCGCATTATATGAAACACGGTTTAACACGGCACGTGTGAATTGCCTGTTTCGATTGATAGGTGATTGATCGACGCAGCTGCACGCCTACACTGTTACCTCAGATAACCGACGACTGTTTGTTTGAGGAACGCTAGGAGGCCTGGACAGGAAAATACGTTTTCCTCGAAATTCTGCTCCCACGTGTACCCTGGTTCACGAAATTATTACGCTTCGTTGATGTAAAAATTCATCGTGACATTATTAACCCTTTGCACTCGGAAGTGATTTTGCTATAGCAAAAGTTTGCAAATCGGATCTTCGAAATTTTCTAAAATTAACGTAAAAACGAACGACACTATTTTATTTAAATATCCTACGTATTGCCTATTCCATTATACATTTAATTCTCCACAAGTGTCAGTCCGCAAGGAAGCCAAACCTGACACTTGTAGAGTCAGGGACTACGTTTTCGAGTCTCGCGCCACCTTTGTAGTTTGTCGAACGTAGACAAACACAGCGAATAAAAAACCGAGCGTCAACTGTTTTTCCCCGAGAACACGCGTGCTGGTGCCGTTCCGGGTTTCGTCCACTCGTGTACGGGCGTAGCGTTACGCCACGTGTAAAATATATTGTGTTGTGTTTTTATATCTCTCCTTGATTTCTTTCTGTTCCACCACCTCACATAATTAACACCCAACAGATATTTCACTGTATTGAGATAATAAAGTCGGCCTACCGATTGACTGACACTTGTAGAATCGGCCGTACATTTGACTGACACTTGTAGAATCGGCCCTACATTTTTTTTTTTAGGTGGAGTATAAACGTTTACAATAAGTATTAATAAGTAAATGTTGTTCAAATTATATCGTGTTTGATCTTATTTTCATCAGAAAAATCTCACCAACATGTTAAAAAAAATTCCAGATGAAAAAAAGTAAAATTAAAGAAATTATATTTTTCTATTATGAATTGTCGAGACGTGAAATCTCGTAAAAGAAACCGAGTGGTGTAGCGTTAAACGCTTGACTGACTGCGAGCGAGATAATATAGGCGCAGCAATGACGCAGACCTAGGCGTAGGACCACCTACACTGACACTTGTAGAATCCAAACTGGCTGACACTTGTAGAGACATTACTGTAATAAACAAATTTATAGAGGTCCCATAGATTTGGTCTCTGACTTGATCGATTATTTATCAAGTGACGATTACTTAATGCTGCTTCTCAGTCGCCACTCGATTGCAAAGGGTTAATAGCAACGTGTGAGCAACAAGGACAATAATTACACGTTATTATCGAAATAATAATGATAATTATAATATTCGATATATGTCTGGTAACGTTACAATGCGAATATTCGCGTTTATATGGACGCAATGTCGCGATCATTAGAGATAAGTACATCGATAATGTACAATCATTATCTTCCAACTGCTGGCATAACTTTACATCGCCGTAACACACGGCACGTAGCATTTTGCCACGCACTACAGCTACTCGTGACGAGTGTGTATCTAATGAACATTTACGTACGCCGTTAACAATGTATCATTATAACGAACGTTGTAATCATCGCTGCCTGTTAAGACGAGTTACGAAGAAATGTCAACTAGACGATGCGGTCACCTTTAGATACCATGAGCAAGTTGTTATCCAGCTTGTGTGTTTTGTGAGTGTACGCTAAAAGGAGTTTCGATAGGAAATGTGATGCCAAAGTAGTGAGTTTTTAAAGTTTTATAATTAGAAAATTTGAAATATTCTAGATTTCAGATAGTTGAAATTTCAAAATTAGAAAATTTGAAGTATAAAAAATTTG
>NW_017100385.1:1455003-1462373 GCF_001263275.1 Habropoda laboriosa | reverse complement strand
CTCACTCGTATTACTTTAGAGACTCAGTCTCTAAATCCCCAAATTTTCTTACTTTCCAATTTCCCGACTTTCAAAAATTTCGAAATTTTTCGTTTCCAAATACTAAACTACACTTCCTCGCCCCATAAATATCGACAGAATCACGTGTAACAAAAAACTTCCCTTTGCATGGAATCGTACAAGTTTTTGTTTCACGATTGATGACGAAAGTCGAGGCTTTTTCCTGCTTTCCACCGTGCTAAACCAACAATAATAATATCTCGGAAAGATGCTGTCTTATCTTGCCTAAAGTTTCATACGCTAATGAAGATTGATCGTAACAAATGCGGTGCACTTGGCCGCAGAGGGGAACCTAAATCGAATTAACTTCATTCTAAAAGAGAAAAAACTGTAATTACTCCTAACGATATTTAAATGAACCCTAACGGAATTATAATTTAGAAATGCTGTTTCATATACGCTGAACTTCCATCCTATTCTATTCCTAATTAAAACGACACACTTTCATTTACAAATGACAGCATTTGTTTACAAATTGAAACTTTATCAACAAACTCAAAATCTTCTTTTAAAACGGTCAAACGCTAATGTTTGACATCGTTACACATCGCTTTATGATATTCAGAATCCGTGAAATTCACGTTATCGATAAATTCAATAATCACCGCTGAACAACATTTATTGCCTTAGTTGTAACGCGAACGTTGGATCGCTCGCGTTTAACGACAATGTTAGAAACACGTGCAGTTATTAATTTACAACAGAGAATACGAACAAACACGTTACCGCGCTCGCTGCACTGCTGTTCATTAATTCACAAAGCGCAACGTCGAAGCTGATTCGACGCGCGACCGCGAAGGACTGAAATAATTTTCTGCCGCGTCGATCGAACACCATTTACGCCAAGGAGAAGCTTAACACGTTCGAAACAACCTCTAATTTGTCTGTCACCCGTTTTTCACTGCAGTTTAATTCAGAAAACTTGAAATTCAACGTTCGTTTGGTAGAATTTGCGAGAAATTTAAACACACGAGAACCTGCTGAAAGAGTCTTTTGACTATTTTGTAAATACTGTGCCAACACTGAACGAGTCGTTTCAGTTAGTCCCGTTGGTAAGAGTATTACACACCAGTTGGGCAATTTTTGACTGAGAAAATTGTGAAAGAACAAATAGATCGAACGTGGTGATTTTTCTGAATAGATTGGTTGCACTGTGAACTTAAATCCGTGGGATTTTTACTTGTGCAGATATTGGAAATCTTTCGTGTACGGAAGGCCTATCGGAAATGACGAAGTATTATACTTTCTTGCAGAATCGAAAAGGGTTCCTAACAAATTCTGGCAACGTTTTCGAGCATTTCCTGCGAAGCTAATCAAAGTCGAATTCAGAAGTATGTAAAGGGTGTCTCTAAATTGGTGGCACAAATCTTTTGATACGAATCATTTTCTGCAGGGTTTTGTTTAGGTTTTCTTCACGTTCGATGTGTGTACTATAACAATACTCACGAAAAGGAGTGTAAATCAACAATCATGTAAATGAATTATGACGGAGGAAACTTGTGATAGTTCTGTAGAATAACTACAAATATTCTGTTGTAATACTAAATGAAGAAATGGCGGAGTTTTGTTGATTTTATGTTAGCAATCCTGGCAAGAAGATGAGTCAGAAAAAGTAGCACTGCAGCTCAAGCTTGTAAAAACATTCATCAGATAGATGAAGAATTTGCAAAAAAATTAATTAGTCACGATTTATTCGTTGTCATGATTGATTTCGTGAAATGAAGGAAATGATTTTAATCAGCCCTCTATAAACCAGTTTCTCTTCGTTCGTGGCAACAAAAATCGAAGTTAACTGCAATTTTACATTTTTGTGGAGAAAATAAGAATTAATAATTATTACAAAAAAAAATTGACTAATAATAATGTAACAGTATGCCAATACCAATGCAATAATATAGCAATAAACAAAATAAAATGAGATTTATAAAGTCACATGGCGTTACAGAGGATTAATAAAAAGTCACATTAAAAATTTCACATTAATGATAAAATAATTGTCCTAATACCTAGAAACAAAATCGTAACAAGAAAAAAGCTCCAAAAATTCCCATTCTTTTATCTAACCCCTTTCTCCAGCAGAGCTTAACGCTTATCGTTCTCGCGCCTTGGTGAAACTCAAAAACACAAACACCAAACAAACACGGGGGAAAAAAAACAAGAAGAAAAAAGAAGTCTGGCCTTGTTCCTGTCGAAGCTGTTTCAACGTGAACAAGCAACTTTGTTTGCGTCCGCAGCGATCGTTGTTGCAGCAGAATCTGATAGCAGAGGCGGCCACCAAGGGGAAAAATATTTGCCCAAACGTGCGCTCTAATTCCGACAGAAACGTGCGCGAGGAACAATGGCCGCCAGGACTAAAGAGTAAACTTTGGCCAGGCCGATTCAAGGATCGTGATTCGTGCAATCGTTTAACAATCGTTTCCAACTATACTCGATATCGTTTGCACGAACGTGTACGCGTGCATTCTCGTGGTTCTTTCAATATTTGCCGCGACCAGGATGATTTTCCCCAGGACTCTCGGATATCGCCTGGTAATTGCGTTTCGCCAGGCCGCGACTCGATGTCCTCCTCCATTTTTCCTTTCGCCTCGTCACCACTCTTCGTCCATTTTTATTTCTTCCCTCGTTCCTCTTTCTCTCCCTTTTATTTCGACGGCCCGTAATTATTGGACTAATTGCAATTTCTCTCACGAACCCGCCGCGTTTCAGCGTGATCGAGGGCTTCGAGAAGCGCAAGCGAGGAGGACGTCGAGGGAGCAACTCTGTGGATTCAGAGCGTGGCGTGATCTCTCCAAAGGGACGACCTGCTATATTTTGCTTCTTTTTTTTTAGTATACGAATTTTTTGGTACAAGCAATTATTGAAGAATGTCTTTTCGTTTTATTTTTGGGGAGTTAGTAACTTTTCGGTTCCTGGTTCCTAGTAATTTTGGGGGATACATGGAAAAGGATTATCACAGCCAAATCTCTAATTTTAACATTGTTCTTGGGAAGTAATTAATTTGTGAAAGATGAACATGATTAGAACTGTAATAAAGAAAGTTTATGAAAATTTAGGACAAAATCATTTTTATCTTGTTCCCTTGGTTAAGAGAATTTGACAAAGTTTCTCGATTTAGTCATTTTTGGGGATTTTTTGTAATCATCCTTTAGAGTAATCGAGTATAATCTTTAATCTCATCTTTGATCTCAACGTTGTTCCTGAGGAATAATTAATTTGTGAAAAATGAACAGTATTTTGAATTATGATTAAAATTTATAAAAATTTGGAATACAATCGTTTTTACATGGTTCCCTTGACCAACGGAATTTGATAAAGTTTCGAGCTATAAATTTCTATTTGCTTCAGTCTAGCTGTTCTGAATTTTTGCAAAATACACGCTCGTAAAGTTTGCCGCTTACCACTGGCTGCTTTACCGCCCCGCGTGATTTGATTTATAAATGGGAACGATTGTGAACGAATCAATGGCCGCGAGATTAATTGGAATCCAATAGGAGAGGAAAGTAGGATCGCATGCTCGCCTCTAATTCTACCTCTATTCCATTATCGCAAGTGTACCAAACAATCGAATCGTCATAAAGGTAGCGATTAACATGAATACAATTATCTTGTATAATAATCGACAATATTATCGAATAGAATTTGCTCAAAAGTCGAATATCACCGTTGTTCATTTTTCATTTTCGGAAATATTCTCAAATTTCAGTTTCTTGTTGCAAACGTAAATGTTGATACTTTAAACGAAAATTTTTATACTGACTTAACAAAAATGTTAATACATCGAAAGACAAATTTTTAGGTTGACTTCATATAAATGTTAATCCTTTAAATGAAAAATTTTGTACACAGACTTAACATAAATGTTAATACCTCAAAAGGAAAAATTTTTATATTGACTTAACATAAATGTTAATACCTCAAAAGAAAATTTTGTATATCGACTTAATACAAATGTTAATACTTCAAAAGAAAACTTTTTATATTGACTTCATATAAATGTTAATCCTTTAAAAGAAAAATTTTGTACATTGACTTAATATAAATATTAATACTTTACATTGACTTGTCAACGTTTCAATTCTTATTATTTATCGCATTTTTTCAAATGTGAGATTGAGAAAACAGAGGGAGACGACTATTTAAACGTTAAAAAATTCGTCGTTCATCTTCACTTTCGTGAATCACTCGAGAGAATTATTTTCTTGCCGGATTACGGGGTAATTAAGTTTTGTTTCACCGTGGCGAACTTTTTGCCACGATGGTGGCTCGATAATTAATCGAACTTTCCCCCGAAGAAAAAAATCGACCAAGCATGGATAAACTTCGCGGATAGTTTTTCCAGATGAATTTTCTAACAATCTTCGCCAATAGCTCAGAGTGTTATAAATGATCTTCGTATATGACGGAGAATCAAATTTCCTTTTCACACAACGCGTCGAGTTTGAAAATGAAGCGAACATGGAGTTAGAGTGAACATGCTACACGAAGAAAGTTTGAACAAGTTTCGATGAAGTACCGTTCTAGATAACGGTACAAAGAAGTAGTTTTAATTAGTGAAAATGTAAAAGAAAGTTTCTTGAGTGGAAGTGCATCAAACAGCTGCGAACAGTATAGTGTGAACAAATTTTCAAAAACTATACGCGCCAATTACAATAAAAGGGTTAAAAAGTAAAAGGTGAAATTTCAGAAAATTTTGTTAATAATTTTTTAATAATAAAATTCTAACAAAATCGGTATTTCTTCCATTGAAATGTGAAAAATCGCTGTTTCAGCAATAAAACTTCAAACCTAACCTCGCTACGACAGTCAAACGCTAGCGCGCGAAATTCAAATATTCTTACTAACTGTGTTTCACAGTTATCCCAAGATAATCGATAGTAAGAGTGAAAATTATAGGATTAATCGTACAGAACCTTTCTAAATAGTTTCCAATTGGGCAAAAGCAATGGTTTCTGACTGAATACGTTCGAAAATGATCGAAGTCCGTTCCTCCTGATTCGTTGTTGCGCACCTATAAGTACGGTCTTTAATAGTTCGTCAGAATGTCGACACTTGACGTGGTTAAAGGTTCAAGAAAATGCTAAATGTTAATATGCAGGCTGTATCGTCTAACTTGGTCATCTTAAATGTCAATGTTACCCTTTAAAACGTAAAAAGGTATTCCAGGACAAAATAATGTGAGTAATTTTAAATTGATCGAATTAAAACACAAAAAATCACTTTTATGCTTGAAACAGCGATTTTTCATATTCTAATTCAACAAACGGTACTTTTATTCTGTATTAATTATTACGAATTTTACTAAAATTTGTCAATCGAAATTTTTCAGAATTTCTCATTTAAAAACTTCAAAACAGTAGTCAAGTTCAATAATTTCAACCAATTACAAAATTCGTACAACTCGTAGAATCATACATACGAGAGATAAACATGAATTTAAGTAATTTAAATAATTCAAGAAAAATAATTCCAATAATTCAAGTAATTCAAATAATTCCACAACCATTAAGATATTATTTACTCTCTCAAGACATCTTTCAAACGTTACAGCATGTTGCACGGGTCGTGAAAAAGACCTATGACACATTTTGGGACGATATCTTGAATTTTGAAACGTGCTGCATAAGGTATGAAGAAACGGTACACCTGGCCTTCGATATGAAAAATCGATCCCCATACTTTTATACTTTACGTTTGACATCTGACATTCTCATGGGTTTGCAACAGATCAGACACCACTGACAAACTACAACAAGTTCCAAACCCCTCGAGTTTTGACCAGAATTCGTAATCATCCTGTTTATAAATAACTACACCGAGAAATATCCCGTAGAGGAAGTATACGTATGTACTTCAAAGCGGCGAAAATAGTGACACGAAGGCACACTTGTGCCATAAACCCTGTTCATTTTTAAACCTTGATGCTTGATACCTAAAATTGTTCAAACCTTAATACTTAATACCTTAAACTTCTTACGCCTTAATACTAATGCCTAGAAACTTTTAAACCTTGATACTTGCTACCTAAAATTTTTCAAACCTTCATACTTACTAGCCAAAAATTTTCCAACCTTAATATTTGTACCTAAAATTTTTTAAACCTTAATACTTAATTTCTGAAAAATATTTAAACCTTAATACCTGCTACCAAAAATTTTTTAAACCTCAATACTTAATAGCTAAAAATTTGTAAGCCTTAATATCTAAAAATTTTTAAAGTTAATATTTAATATCTAAAAATTTTTAAACCTTAACGTCTCCACTTAATACTTAATACCTAAAATTTGTTAGACCTGAAATTTTACTACTTATTATTAATTAAATTTTGCAATTATATTTCATATTTTATATTTCTTCTCTTTTAATTTCTTTTCTTCCTTTCTTTTTTTCTATTTAATACAGACGCGATATTCCTTTAGAAAAGCTGTTACTTCGATCTAAATAAAAAGCTTAAGCACCAGTGACACTCGCAGAGCACGCAAAGTGGTAGGAAAACATTTTTTTTCCAGTACGTTTGGCGACTCGAGTCGACAATTTGATTGCTCGCTTCGCGCTTTGAAATTGAACCGAACCGAATTCTAACTACGGTACCATATTACTGTCACTAAAATCGACCGATGCGAAATGTTTACATCTGTGTTTACTAAAGTTCGTCAAATAGGCGAACGTGCCACGCGATTTTATTTAAAATAGAATTAGAATATAATTAAATTAATACTGACAAACGTAGTATAAGTCGTCTATTCAATTAACTGAAAAAAGGAGATAGTTACTCGAGCATATTCAATTTGAAAAAAAAAAAGTAAGAACTAATTTAACACTAAAGTGTTAATTGATTACTTATTTAAACAATATTCTATTTCCGTATACGTCAAGAAATGGAACACATCTTTGAAACTACCGAATACAAGACACGTGGATTTATCAATACGAAGCTATCCATTTAATGAGTTCCACTGACCTATAAAGTTAGCGCTCGCAATTTTTCAACGCCCGTCCAATAAATATAGACAAGTCATAAGAACTTTGTATATCTCTTATCATAGTCATTTTACTCAATCTTCGAGTGAAGATAGACAAACACGAAATATAGATACACAGATACCACAGATTTACCAAGCTTTAAAGAAGGAATAGAAGAGGCAACAAAACCAATTACAGCCTATTTTATTCCATAAAAATTCTATTTCTCAAATATATTCTTTCTTACGCATACTTCCGAAGCGCACCATGTACATTTGCATATCGCGCTGCTTAAAGCGAACAGCAAAAAGCTATAAGTCAGTGTGACGTGACATTGGAACCATTTCGTA
>NW_017100385.1:1445136-1454893 GCF_001263275.1 Habropoda laboriosa | reverse complement strand
ACTTACAATTTTTTGGGGGGGGGGGGCTTTATTTCACGCTCTAGTTACGTTAGAGTTGTCTAACAATTAGGTAGATCAACTTTGGACTTGGTGCTGTAAAAAATACGAGATTTCCGCGGAGGAAGTGGTGGCCTGGAATTTGTCACCCAGGAAGAGAAAGCGCCCGGGTACCTGAGGGTACCATAAACTAAACCCTTTCCCCGGAAAGTCGAACGAGGGGGCTCTAACAGTTTTTCGGAGCACACTCTGGAAGCAATTAGCAGTCGCTTATCACTATACTTTAATACATTTTTGGTTAATACCCTATTCTGTGTTCACTGTCACGCCAGATTTCCAGGTTGCTGTCAGGCGGCCACAAGAAAATACATTTTAAGCATTGGATTATAGTATTATGCTTTATAATTTTTTTTTTCAATTGAAAATAATGTCTAGCTAGCTATGACGTTCAAAATTTTTAGTTGACAACATTTATTTTATTTTAATTATTCTAAACATTTGAGGCACTCCAGTCACTGATGACCACCATGGCCATATCGAGGAAACAATCTAACGTTAAAACTTATTGAGTGATTAATTTAATTTCATAATATATCGCTTTAGCGAGCCACCGTTTGGTTGCCAATTGTTTATCACACAGAGTCGGCCTACTTCCACGTAAGAAAAAAAAAATATGTAGGGTCGATAGCAGCAGAAAAGCTGCTAAACAATTAGAATTAAATGTAACGATAGAAATTATTGCAATAATGCGTAATGCAATTGAAAAATTGAAAGAATCAAAAGAAAAAACGCGAATTCATATCTTTCTAGATTCTAGAATATAAGAAAATTTGAATAAAATACGCGACGAGAATTGGGGAGAAGCATAAGTTAAACGCGTAAAAATATTCAATAATAAACGAACTAGGGATGAAGCTATTATTTCAATACGCGATGCACTGACTCTAGTATTTACTAAAATTCAAAAATTCTCGTATAAATTCCGAAAATAGATTATTAATTACGGTAAACTACTGAGACGGTTTAATTTAGGGTGGGCATAGTGCACTCGTTCCAAATCATCTCACAATATACAATAATAAATCAACTAACTACTTAACATGCAATTCATGCAAATTCCTTGGATGGTAAATTATTAGTAAACAAAATTCAATATCAGAGAAAATATATGAAAAATACTGAAAGAAAAATTTCAAATCAATTTCAATTGCTGTAACGAAAAAGCAACCTCTCAAAGTCATTTCAATATCCTATTCGACAAGTCTGAAGAACAACGATGACTAAAATTCAAATGTTTATTTCCCTAAACCTTCAAAATAATTTCGAAATATTTTATTCGAAGCGGAGTATTCCAAGTCAGTATCGATAATTGAAGAAATTATTTGATTGTATTTAAAAGAACCGAAAGGAGAATATTTAAAGTCTGATATTAAATGTCTAGCAAGTACCAGTAATTGGTAAAATGATTTATATTTGTTTTAAAAGGAAAATTTCTAATAGGTATTAGTTAAAATGAATTGTTATTCAGTCTATTGTATTGAAATTCTAATTGATTCTAATGTATACAAGTGTTACAAGAAGGCTGAGTGTGTACAGGGTGGACATAGGCTACCTAGTAGCCCCCGACCACTCTATGAACTTTAACGTCTATACTCGAAAGTGTATCGTCAACACTAACACGTTACCCAGATTATCCAAAAATTGAAGAAGTTACTTTTAAAATTGAACATTCTACGGTGTTTCGAGAGATTTGATAATCATAGTCGAACCTTAAACGAACGTTCAAACGAAGAAAATTTTCCAAAAATCATTTCGTACGTTATTAATCGATAAAACAAAAATTCATTGTTGAAAAATAAATATTTCCTGAAAATCTTCATCTTCCATACAAGATTCAAGATTTTCCCTAATTAAGAGTAATTTCAAAAGATTATCTGTATAAGCTATTATTTCAATACGCGATGCACTGACTCTAGTATTTACTAAAATTCAAAAATTCTCGTATAAATTCCGAAAATAGATTATTAATTACGGTAAACTACTGAGACGGTTTAATTAAGGGTGGGCATGGTGCTGCTTTAGTTTGAAATGATTTATAAACACATAATTAACAGAGGAAAAACCGTGAAACGGCAAAACGTCTACATTCTAATTGTTATAACATGTAAACAGAACTTTAAATTTAGTGTAAACAGAAAAAATATATAATACAATTTATTTCACGGTATTGCAACAAATAAACGTTGAATCAATATTTAATTCGTATAAAAACAATTATTTAACGTAATAATTTTACCTTCACTATGGCTATTTTTAATCTACGACCACAGGTCAACCTGATTTCTAATCCTTACGAACTTTAAATTCAGTCTAAACTGAGAAAATATATAATACAATTTATTTCACGGTATTGCAACAAACAAACGTTGAATAGATTCTTAATTCGTATAGAAACATTTATTTAAAATAATAATTTCACCTTCACTATGGCTATTTTAAATTTACGACCAAGGGTCAACCTGATTTTTAATCCTCCGAACTTGATTTCACAACGAGAAAGTAATAAGATCGTTGAAACGTACTTATTTGTCAAAGAAACTTGCAAAAATGTATAAATAATAATATGTAATGTTTTAACAAATTTTTGGAAGTATAAATTAATAATAAAATTGTGAAAATTAATAAATTATACGTTATTATAACATTAATAGAATTATGACTAAACCGAAGTTCGAAGTCGAGTATTTAAAGTCTGATATTACGTGCCTAGCGAGTGCCGGTAATTGTTAAAATTTGTTTAATAATTAGTAATAGAAATTCTAATTGATTCTAATGTATACAAGTGTTACAAGAAGGCTGAGTGTGTACAGGGTGGACATAGACTAGCTAGTAGCCCCCGACCACTCTATTCACATCTCAGAACCTTCAGGTCAAAATACGCCGCGAAGTGTCTAGGGCCCAGTATAAAGGGTAAATGATTTCGCGGGACATCGGCGGGTCCTTATATACCTGCGGTACCCTCTCCCCAAAGTCATTAGCAAAATCGTCGGTTAGGTCAGGCGGGAAATTTTCGCGGGAGATTTTCGCGGGAGATTTCCGATATCGTAACACGGTATAATTTATCAATTTTCACAATTTTATTAAAAATTTATACTTCCGACAATTTGTTATAACATTGCATATAACAATTTATACGTTTTTACAATATTCTTCAATGGAAACATAGGTTTTAGCGTTCTCGTTACTTACTCGTGGTTAAATTAATTTCGTAGGGATTAAAAATCAGGTTGACCTGTGGTCGTAGATTAAAAATAACCATAGTACAGCTAAATTTATCGTGTTAAATAATTCTTCTTACACGAATGAAAAATGTATTCAACGTTTGCTTGTTACAATACCATGAAATAAATTATTTGTGCAGTTCTGTGCATTTTCTGTGCAGTTCAACCTAATTTACTTAAATTTACATTGCGAGACAGTATACTGTAACAAGTAGTAACAAGCAAACGTTGAATAAATTCCTAATTCGTATTAAAAAAATTATTTAACACAATAATTTCAGCTTTATTATGATTATTCTTGATAAATGACCACAGGTC
The DNA here is from genome assembly GCF_001263275.1 of Habropoda laboriosa. NCBI lineage: Eukaryota > Metazoa > Arthropoda > Insecta > Hymenoptera > Apidae > Habropoda > Habropoda laboriosa. The sequence continues at coordinate 1,451,297 of NW_017100385.1, read as the reverse complement.
AACGATAAATTTAGCTGTACTGTGGTTATTTTTAATCTACGACCACAGGTCAACCTGATTTTTAATCCCTACGAAATTAATTTAACCACGAGTAAGTAACGAGAACGCTAAAACCTATGTTTCCAATAAAGAATATTGTAAAAATGTATAAATTGTTATATGCAATGTTATAACAAATAGTCGGAAGTATAAATTTATAACAAAATTGTGAAAATTGATAAATTATACCGTGTTACGATAACAGAAATCTCCCGCGAAAATTTCCCGCGAAAATTTCCCGCCTGACCTAACCGACGATTTTGCTAATGACTTTGGGGAGAGGGTACCGCAGGTATATAAGGATCTTGATAAATGACCACAGGTCAACTTGATTTTTAATCGTTATAATCTTTAAATTCAGTGTGAATAGAGAAAATGTGTAATATAATTTATTTCATGGTATTGTAACAAGCAAACGTTGAATACATTTTTCATTCGTGTAAGAAGAATTATTTAACACGATAAATTTAGCTGTACTATGGTTATTTTTAATCTACGACCACAGGTCAACCTGATTTTTAATCCCTACGAAATTAATTTAACCACGAGTAAGTAACGAGAACGCTAAAACCTATGTTTCCATTGAAGAATATTGTAAAAACGTATAAATTGTTATATGCAATGTTATAACAAATTGTCGGAAGTATAAATTTTTAATAAAATTGTGAAAATTGATAAATTATACCGTGTTACGATATCGGAAATCTCCCGCGAAAATCTCCCGCGAAAATTTCCCGCCTGACCTAACCGACGATTTTGCTAATGACTTTGGGGAGAGGGTACCGCAGGTATATAAGGACCCGCCGATGTCCCGCGAAATCATTTACCCTTTATACTGGGCCCTAGACACTTCGCGGCGTATTTTGACCTGAAGGTTCTGAGATGTGAATAGAGTGGTCGGGGGCTACTAGCTAGTCTATGTCCACCCTGTACACACTCAGCCTTCTTGTAACACTTGTATACATTAGAATCAATTAGAATTTCTATTACTAATTATTAAACAAATTTTAACAATTACCGGCACTCGCTAGGCACGTAATATCAGACTTTAAATACTCGACTTCGAACTTCGGTTTAGTCATAATTCTATTAATGTTATAATAACGTATAATTTATTAATTTTCACAATTTTATTATTAATTTATACTTCCAAAAATTTGTTAAAACATTACATATTATTATTTATACATTTTTGCAAGTTTCTTTGACAAATAAGTACGTTTCAACGATCTTATTACTTTCTCGTTGTGAAATCAAGTTCGGAGGATTAAAAATCAGGTTGACCCTTGGTCGTAAATTTAAAATAGCCATAGTGAAGGTGAAATTATTATTTTAAATAAATGTTTCTATACGAATTAAGAATCTATTCAACGTTTGTTTGTTGCAATACCGTGAAATAAATTGTATTATATATTTTCTCAGTTTAGACTGAATTTAAAGTTCGTAAGGATTAGAAATCAGGTTGACCTGTGGTCGTAGATTAAAAATAGCCATAGTGAAGGTAAAATTATTACGTTAAATAATTGTTTTTATACGAATTAAATATTTATTCAACGTTTATTTGTTGCAATACCGTGAAATAAATTGTATTATATATTTTTTCTGTTTACACTAAATTTAAAGTTTTGTTTACATGTTATAACAATTAGAATGTAGACGTTTTGCCGTTTCACGGTTTTTCCTCTGTTAATTATGTGTTTATAAATCATTTCAAACTAAAGCAGCACCATGCCCACCCTTAATTAAACCGTCTCAGTAGTTTACCGTAATTAATAATCTATTTTCGGAATTTATACGAGAATTTTTGAATTTTAGTAAATACTAGAGTCAGTGCATCGCGTATTGAAATAATAGCTTCATCCCTAGTTCGTTTATTATTGAATATTTTTACGCGTTTAACTTATGCTTCTGCCCAATTCTCGTCGCGTATTTTATTCAAATTTTCTTATATTCTAGAATCGAAAAAGTTACGAATTCGCGTTCCTTCTTTTGATTCTTTCAATTTGTCACTCGCGTTCTACGAAAGTTTAGTTCAATAATAATATTGCAAATAATATAAATTCGCGTGGATGTAGGCCGACCCTACATTTTACTGACACTTGTGGAATCGACCATACATTTTTTTTTTTTTACGTGGAGGTAGGCCGACTCTATGTGATAAACAATTGGCAACCAAACGGTGGCTCTCCCTCTACATTCGACGGATAATGTGTACAGGTATTTAATGTAATTTCTTAGCAATTTGTTTTTGTAATTCATCCAAAGCGATATATAATGAAATTAAATTAATCACTCAATAAGTATTAACGTTAGATTGTTTCCTTGATATGGCCACGATATATAATGAAATTAAATTAATCACTCAATAAGTATTAACGTTAGATTGTTTCCTCGATATGGCCTTGGTGGTCATCAGTGACGAGGCCTCGCGCCTTGCCGAGACCTCGAAAGTGTCTATTTTCTACCTGAGCTTTTATTGCTCAAGAAACGAAAGAACGAAGGCAAAAATGCTCGCGATCCTACAGTACAAATATATTTTAATTGTAATATACTCAGACACTTCTAAACAACATAATGCCTTGTAATATTAAAAAAAAAACGTAATTTCGTGCGCATACGAAAAAGATTTCAGTACTGGGTCATATTTGATCCGGCCACCGTCGTGCGTGCGACAATCACGTCGTCACTCCACGTCCTAGTGTTAATTCTCCCACAGAAAAGAAAATCCCTGTACTTTTCTCGTTAACAGTTTTTAATTTCCCTGTCTTCGACGCGAAAGGAGTACGCGCCAGAACTGGAAAGAAACCGAAGGACGGTAAAGACAGAGACAAGAGAGGAATGCAAATCTTCTCTTTACTTTCTAACAGGACAAATGAATTCTCATCGTTTTCGTTCGCAATTCAGACGTTCGTCGTCGACCAAGAGAGAGAGAGAGAGAGAGAGACTTATTTGAATAAGTTAACTGTTTTTCCCGTTGAACGCAGAAGGGAAACGAGGCTCGCTTCGTCCTGTTTCACTGGGATCGCGTGTATCCGATTTGCCAACAATGTCTCCTCCCCTTCTGCAGCTCCTTTAAATCTGGGATTACGCGAGATAAAGTAAATAGAAAAGTACGTACCTTCTACATTTCACGACGCACAACGCGGAACATTACATATATACACGTACAATGTAACGCGGCTCTGTCTCGTTCATGCACCGGAAATGCAAGGAATTGCACCGGGACAAGGAATTATCCGCGTTCCTCCGTTCGCTCGACAACGTGTGTTACGTTTTTTATGAAAATCTGCAGCGATGAAAGAGTGATGGACGAACGACGTGGATTTTTGTTATTTGAAAAATGAAACGGTGGATTTTTCTGTTATTCGAAAAGTCGTACGGAGAGAATTGCGTTGGAACTGGACTTCCACGTGTTATCGAAGATCCTGAAGGATCGGCTGTTAAATGTCTGGAAATGTCGGAATCGTGAATTGGTTAGATGAATAGTGAATTATATGGATAGAATGTAAATTGAATGTAGTGTTAGAAAGGGAATAAAATGATTTTAACACGAGGGATAATGGAGGCAAGTCCTTCGAAGTGTCTTTCAACTTTGAGTTGCATTGTTACAGGAAATCGACATTTTCGAATGAAATATTCACGATCTTCGTTGATTTTGTTCTTTGTGGTATTAATTATCGATACGATAATCATTAATTCACCAATCTATTCATCTCTGGCTTGAAATATAGTCTTAACTAACTTCTAATATTCACAGACCCTCGAAATTTATGCTTAATTAATGGAAAAAAATTGAGGCTTGATAAACTTATGTCAAACATTTATGTTTGATTTAATTAATTTATATAAGAAATTTATGTTTAGTTAGTAGAAAGAATTGTGGTACGACAGACTTATGTCAGAAATTTATATTTAATTTAATTAATTGATACAAAAAGAATTTGTTTAATTTTACGTTATTTATGTTAGAAATTTATTAATTGGTGAAAATATTTAGGTACAATGAATGGAACAACGATGTTCAATTGTTAATCAATTAACTACACAGACTCTGAAATAAACGATACTTTGCACGTGTCTATTCGATACACTAAAACACTAGAAATCCCGTATAGACTAATATGACGATGACATCGATCAGTCCAGTGATACAGACACTTTTATAGCTTGCAGAATGATGTACGAGGTTTACCCAGCCAAATTGTTGCTATGAAAAAAAACTGAATGCGTACGAAAGTGATGTTCGAGTTTGTCACGTTTATTGAAGTGGTGAATACACCGTTAAAAGTAAAATACGATGATTTACCGTTTACTCTATCAGTCCACTTATTTGTCTCGCCGAAAATTTCGCTAATCCTAGATTATGTCTGACAACGTAACAAACTCAACGTCGCGACTTTCATTCTGTTATTGTTACAATTGTAAAAATTAAAAATAAAAAAGTTAAAATTTTAAGATTACAATTTCACAGTTGCAAAAATTTTACAGTTAAAATCTTAAGGTTAAAGCTTTACAGTTGTAAAACTAACACGTCAAATCGTAAAGACTGAATTTATCTTATCTTATCAGCTCTAAATTTCCCTTATCTTCGCATCCATGAACGAGACTTTAGTGGTACGAGGCTTCGAAACAATGCAAACAGAAATTCTCGAAACACCCTAAAAATTCACCAGACTAACGTAGAATTAAATCGAGTATTCCCATCTGGACAGACAATTTTAAGGTTATTTGAAGTTTGGACAGAACACTTTTAATTCGTAAAACTAAAGATGCAATTAAAATTGAACTTTCTCATAAATGATAATTCAAATTTAAAACGGAATTGGTTAAATAATGAAATAACGAACAAAATAGTAGAATAGAATACACAAAGCCACTGTACTCTTCCTAAAAGTACACCTTCCTAGTAACCTCCGTCGTAGAACGCTGCGGGTCTTGTTAAATAATCAACATTGTTAAGCACTCGGGTACTAATTTCCGCGTACTTGGAATATTGCACTAGATGCCGTCTGAAGATTGAATGCATTGCGTTGAGAGTCTGACTGAATCTTTATTATTCCTAATGTAACTGATGGTCTGTGTACTAACACTCTGTGGTCTTAAGCTAAGTCGGCCTTCTTATCGAGTCGTCCCTTCTCCAAATCTTCGAAAATTTGAAGAAGGGACGCGAAGGGAGGTTCTTAAATCCGACTCGTTCGGAAGGTCAGGTACCGAGAGGCCTCGGTAATTGCATCGGTTTCGAAGACCCTTTGGGGGTGACTTTATGATACCTTGCCTTACCGACTGAACAATAGCCTATTCTTTAATATTTGAGAAATTCTACGCGCCGCATGTTGGCTGCAGACCGGTCTGCTAATTAAAAATAACGGTTTGCTGAACTAGAAATCACGTATCATAAAATCGTCCCCTTGCTGTCCTAACAAACATCGCGGCGGTAATTTAATAAACACCAATAACTTTCGCCACGTCGCCAGAGAAAGAGAGAGAGAGAGCAGGTAAAGGGCCGGCGTATCGTGACACGATTTTACGTCACCTGCATTCCCCAGGAAGCGAGTGTGAACAAATTTCACCATCAAATATACGGCCGTGCTAAAACGTCCAGAGGGAGCAAGGTAGTTGGCAGCAACCCACAAACTCGCATCGTCTAACAACTGCTCGTACTTCTAGTCACCGTTTACCCGATATATTTATGCCGACCATAATTACAATCCACATTCGGAAATTTCGACCGTGAATTCTGATCGTTTCCGAATCATCGTTGACCACTTGTATTACGTACTGAGGTTTCATTTTTAAATATCGACAATTTATTTTATGTGGGATTGTGGATTGTAGTTTAAGTTTGTGGTGTATTGAAGTGTTTTTTTTTTTAATTTTATTTTGTACTGTTATTTATTTATTTTGTGTATTTTAGTATTTTATGTTTTAGAGTTTGTTTATATGACTTTGGAGTGCTTGTTTTCGAGTAAGCTGAGATTAAGCAAAATGAAAAGGGAACTCGTAAACACAAAAGGAAAACGATAAACACGATACTACTACTGACAATTTATTTCAAATACCGATTAAAATATTTTTACTTTAAATACTAGAAATTTCTTTCAAATATTGATTAAAATTTTACT
>NW_017100385.1:1431516-1444980 GCF_001263275.1 Habropoda laboriosa | reverse complement strand
TTAAAATTTTTCTATTATTAATATTGACAACTTATTTAAAATACTGATTACAATTTTTTACATTAAATACTACAATTTATTTAACATTAACCGTACCACACCCGGTCAAATGACTGGCTTTAAAATTTGATGCGTAATTTTTTGTTATTATTATCTAAAGTCTATTTTCTGCGCTGTTTCCTATATTAAACTGACAATCATCCGTATTCCTTTTAGAAAAATATAATCTTTATTTCATAACTGGTCAATTAATCAACTTCGGTAAGAATAGGTAAAGTGGCGGATAAGGTTGATGTTAAAATACTGATTAAAATTTCTTTAAAAATACCGACCCAATAAATAAGCAACTATTTACTAAAACGGCTATCGACAATCTACATGGAAAATCTCTTACAGTATTTCCGAACGATTCACAAAGTTTCACCGTATTCTTGAAAGGAACGGTTAACGATCGAACGTGATATCAAGGAAGAAAGATACGCGTAAGCTGAAATTGTATTTCGAAATTGATCGTTCGTCGGGCGAACGCGCATTAGAACGGTGTTAAAGTTGAGGTGTACCAAGGTAGGTCCTAATGGTTTGTCGGAAATTCAAATATTATCGAGCGCGCATCTACTTTCGTCGGCTCATACATAAAATATCAGCGAGGACGACGTCACTGCCGCAATACATCAAAGTCTAACGCCTATCGGTTTAAAGAAATTAACTTCGCTCCACTCTTATTTCGATAAATAAATTAAACGTCATGAGTCAACGAATCCAGCGGATTTACGTGCAAAAGGCGCTAAGGGAACGCCTGATCGTCGATGGATTGACTTTGATGTTTCTCTAAGCCTAAAATCTACTTCTCTTCAGCCCTTTAAACGTCGATATCTCGATATTTAATTAATTCGTTTATTGCTTCGCATACAAAAGTTGAGGTTCCATTGTGATCCTCAAAATTGAATTTTCTAAAGTTTATCTGTAGAAAACTATTGATTTTATATTGGTTTCGCTGAATGAAAGTATGAAAGGGCGAGTACAACTTTAATACCGACGCGCAAAAAGGCGGAATGACAGACAAAAGAGAAACGTTCTTTCCAAGTTCTTTCACCACTCAAAAATAAGCATACGCAAGGCAACGAACGTTCCGTGCTCGCAACAGTTTTATTTCCAACAAAAACAATAGACGAAACCTTGATTCGAGCATCCATTGCAAGGTAAGAACCTTCTTTTTTTTTTTTTTAAACCCTCCACCATTTTACACAGTTTCTTTGGCACTGTGTATAACATTGGATCAGGGTAAGCGTCCTGACTTCAAAGCTCCGGAGGTGTGGCTATCAAATATACAGGGTGGGCCATTTAAAACAGGCCACCTAATTATCTTCTGTAGCTATGGTGGCACGAGAAAATTTGGATGTGTAATTTAAATGGTTCCTAAGGATAAACTAGATGGAATCTTTTTCTTTTACACGAATATATATATTTTTTCTATAGTGTGTTGTAGCAGACATTGATGTGCATTTAAATATGCACAATGATATGACCTTTACCCTCCGTTGGTAACCTGGGTCATTGATGACCCGAGCCAAATTTCACTCTTGTATTTCTTCGAGAAGAATTTTTATTTTTATTGAAAAAGTTTGAATCGTTTGTCTTAATGAACAATTGTACAATGTGGTAAAGACTGATAAGTATCCCAGAATTTTTTCAAAATTCATCAAAGCCTAGAATAGTAAGAAAATTAGACCTACGGAGTGGCAGAAAGTATGTTTGCCTATGGATGGTTAAAATGTCACTGGACTCGAAAATTTTAAATCAAATGTGAAACTTTCTTTCATTTTTTGCCATTTATTTCATCAAAAAAAATTTGTCTTCCATTTCATTCACTCTTCTGAAACCATTTAAATTACGTGTGAAAATTTTCACGTACCGTCATAATTATAAGGGCTGTTTTACGTGGCCCACCCTGTACATGTCCAAGCTCTTCTACCTAGTGCTAGGCCACATTATAGACACTCTTTAATATTCAGTTGGGAAGAAGGTTAGGTTATGGAAGAATAAATAACTGGGTAAGTGTATACATATATACATAAGGTTAGGATCTGGACACGTCACTTTGGGAAAAACCCAGACTCTCGGCCCCTTCTTTCAGTTTTTCTTACCCTGGCTGCTGCTAACTCACCCTTAATCATCAATATTTCTATATACTTCACCATCGATACTTTTTCATATTCCACCTCCGTCATAACTAATTGATCGATAGAAACTGCTCTAAAAGTGCAGAGGAATCAATTACGTTTCAACCATAGCTGGCAATAGTTGTATTACGAAGAAATGAAACTCAGCACCAAACACCAGAAAAAGTCTACAATTCCTCCAAGTGTACCTATTGTAACGTGATAATTGCAACCTGGTTCAATTATATTAACACTAACCGTGTCGACACTTTATTTCAAACTACCGGTTGCGAAATGATCACATTTTTTCCGAAATTTAATACAGGAAACAACGCAGAAAAATTCCAAGTATATCGTAGGAAACGGAATGCAAAAACGCAATTAAAGATTAGTAAAATATAATTATGATAAACAACACTGTCAACGCTCTATCGCTTCGCAGGAAGAAATGAACGACCCTCGCTATTGTGTTCCCTATTTATATGGTCTTCGCGACCCGCATTCGCTCTCTCTCATGCTCTCTCTTCGCTTTTGTTTAATAACAACAAACGTCGGAAGACCACGGCCTTCCGAGTTCGTTGCTCCCGTTTTGCCTATTCGTGTCGCAGGGATTTTTACGAAACCGAACTGGACCATATGATCGGCCCGCTCCGGTCATTGACCTCCTGCAGTATTTTTCAGCAATTCAATATTTAGAATATTACGAAGCTTCGTTCAGTGTTAATAATGATATTTTTGGTTCAATTTTTTAATACAGCGACTGGTTTTCACGGTCTTCGTGTAATTATTGGTACATTAAAATTGATATCTTCATATTTTCGTTTAAAGTTAGATCGTTTCTCTTTAACTCGTCACTTGAATTTTGAAGCTTCTCTACGACATTGACATTTTGTTGATGTAATTTTATTATTTCTATAATAAAAGAAAATTACATATTTTTATTTTTAAAAATGTAACAGACGCACGGTTTTAAATCGAAATTTAAAAACCGGTCAAAGTTACAAATGAGACGGTACAATTGAAGTTTACTATACTACAACAGATGTGTGAAGCACGATCAACCTCAGCTTCATAAACGACATCTCGAACTTCGGCCAACATTATACTCGTTTCGTAAAACGAAAATTGTTTTTCAAGAAACTGACACGATCGGATGTAACGAAGAATTGAATCATCGTGCTACAACAAAGTCTTTCAGAAGTTTGTCGCGGGCGAGAGGAATTTGGAACGAAGGCAGGATCGAAGATTCATGAGAATAAAGCCGCATCTAAGCCATTAAGGCAAATTCAGTTTACGTTTTTATCATGCAAATTCAGCAGCGAGGATGATCGTTTCTTATTCTCGACGTTACCCCAGGTGTCGGGGGCCCGCATCGACGTCGAAAAATGTCTCGGCTACGCGATGCATACCGGCAGAAAGTTGACTGGAATTCCAAAGGCGTCCCTGTGGATATTGCACTTGCACGACGAGAGATCGGGAAATAGGGGGGAGAATCCTTTGAGACTTTTTCACCGGGTCAGAGGTATCCCGCTTTTATCTCCGTCGTAACTTACTTCGCCCGATAAGAATGGAAACGTCCCCGTGGACGCTGTTTATTTCACCCGAGGTAATGATAAAATACCGCGCTTGTAAAGTAAAGATTCCTCGTGTGTATATATACTTTGGCGCCAGTTTTAAAGTGCCCCAATTTTTTATGTACATAGATAATTGGCGATAGAAAAGTATCTGTTAGTCAAGTACTGAACAGAATAAGCTGTATATTTTTATTGTTCGATGTAACGTTTCAATTAGTCATAAGAAATATGTACAAAAATAAAATTCTCCCTTAACAAAAATTGCATAATTTTTTCACAGACATGCAAATACTGCAAGCTTTAAATAAATTTATATTGCACTTTTTCAGTCATGGTTTTATATTTAGAGCACGTTTATTACATTTTTTTAAATTTTATTTATAATTTAATTATTGGGTCAAAAAAGACCCAAAGACGGGTCATCAGCACGTCGTATGAACCTAGACAATAAACCCTTTCACTGTTATTGGCGCTTTGAAAATTTTCTCGCACTGTGCTGTTGGTAACTTTTGTCACACTTTCGCCTTAATTCAATCCTTGTAGCGCACTTCGTATAGGAGGTACTGCTCCGGGCGGCCACCAGACTGGCGCCCTTCTTGTTCGCATCCCCGCTACCAATTTCACCCTTGGGCGCATGCGAGGTTGACCCCCCACTCCACCACTCGCACTGGCCCAGGCAATCGCCCGCAAGGATAAAAGGAGGACGGGCCCATAGTTTTATGGACAACACGGTTCGCTGCTCCCAAGACGCTCCAAGGACAGCAAACCTTGCCTAAGCTCCGACATTGCTCCCTTGAGTGGACATCTACGGACCACGAGGCAACCCTGGTCCGTCCGTTTTCCGTTCCCCTGAGCTACGTCGATTCCGCGTAAACTGTACTCTAGTGAGAATTATTTCGGTCAGCCAACCACCTTCGTAACGAATAAGGTTAAATCCTTAAATTTTACCTAAAATTCAATCCTTCCAGTGCTCTCACTTTAATTTAACAATAGAAATTTGAAAACGATAAATTTCAAACTTAAAAAAATTTTTATACGCCAAAACGAAAGATTCTGCCGATAATCTACCGCAGCAAAAGGGTTACTATAATGTCAAGGGAACTGTTAAGGATACTTAAGTTTAGACCAGGTTTACGATACTCTGCTATTTTTGAGATTAAGGTTTGAATACGCTTTTAATGTTTTCGTTCGTTAATTATTCCTTATTGTCAGGAGGGCTCCAAACCTCTCATAAAAGCGGAGAATTTCAAGTTCCTTCGTGCATCTCAATAGCAATTGACGTATCATAAACCCACGCGAGCTGAGGCACATGCGAGCGAGCGGGACTGTTACCCTGGGTTTTTCCCATAAGCTCAGGTGATGCGACCTCATGTATCATAAACCCACGCGAGCTGAGGCACATGCGAGCGAGCGGGACTGTTACCCTGGGTTTTTCTCATAAGCTCAGGTGACGCGTACCTCACCCAGAACACCCTTTCCCTAAGGGTGAGCGGTTGGCGTCGGGCGTCGACCAAGGCCCTAACTTGATTCGGAGTCTTGGCCTCCCACCCAAATCTCACTCCCGTCAAGGGACCCAAATGGACGGACAAGAACATATAAAAGGACTGAACAGTGAAAGGCAAAAGGAGTGTGACATTGTTGTAAGGACAAATTGGTGAAATAGAACTCTGAACTCTTGTACGAACGATTACACGAACTTTGAACCTCAGGACATTGGACTAGCACATCTTTAACATTTAAGAACTTAGTTACATTGTATTAGCGGTACATAAAGAACTGTGTTGCAAATAAAAAGTTATCTGCTATATAATCAGGCTTCATGAACATTGTGGGAGCCAACAGGAACGTAAACTTGATAATAGCAGAAGTTACTAAAAAAATAAGAAGATGATGGGTCAAAAAAGACCCAAAGGCCGCATTAGGGTTGAAGTAAGTACTTGTAGGTGTTAAAAAATATTTCCTGATGCACACACACCTTATCATTTTCATTTATAAATTCACCCGTCTAACTGCTCAGTTCACCAGTCACCTAACCCACTTTCTACAGCCAGACAATTTCCATTGAGAAAGTCCATTTCCATTAACAACTAATCCTTCCAACTTCTAATCCACAAACTATTCTATTAGTGGAATAATCCACTATTACTGCGTCAGCTACTCATTCTCCCTTATTTTTTCCCGCTTCGAAGCATAGTACTGACAAAATACTATCACCAGGGAACTGTCTGTAAGTTCTGACAGCTTTCCAGCTAAACGTGTTTGAGCAGCAGGCACACATTACCAACAATATGATGTTTCTGTTCGTTCGCCCCAGGCGGTATATCAAACGCAACCGGTTGCGCTGCGACATAAAACAAATCAAAGGCTCGTCGATATGGTTCGGGAGAATTTATCGTGCTCTAATGGTATAGCTAGCGAATAGCTCCAGAGGGAACGGTTTTCACGTTGTCAGCACACTGTGACGAATAGTAAAAGAAAATTAGCGACTGAGGATTGTGAGAATGAAAATGTGCAGTGAAGAAGTAATTGAATTTTCTCATTTTTCTTCCAAGTTGTGAGACGTCATGCAAGGTGCCTAAGCTACGTGATCAAGACCCAAGACGCAAGCAAACTTTAGGCAACGACAGGGGATACACCACCCCGAGGCATCTAAAAATTGGTACAGTTTGGAAATTTTTTTCATAGGTAAATACTGAATGAAAACTTTCAATTTTTTCACAGAATGTAAATGTAACTTTCCACTTTTTTCTCCAATTTTTAGAAAGTAAAAATGTTACAAAATGGAGGAGTTATCGTGAAACCTCTTCTGCTAGGACATCAGTGTATTACCTACAATATACCCTAAGATTTTCCAAAAATTCAGACCTCCATCATAGAAATGGTGGAGGTTTGAAGAGGAAAAACCACGTTTGGCCAAAAAAAAAATTCAATTTTAAACGTTTCTAGAGAATTAAATAACTGAGATATCGAAAAAATCGTACTCCACATTGTAGGTAATACATTTCTATTTATAAATCAAAAAGAATTTTCTCAAGCAAGTGATGTTCCAGCAGAAGAGACTTCACAATAACTCCTCCATTCGTAACATTTCCACTTTCTAAAAATTGTAGAAGAATGCTGAAAGTTACATTTACATCCTGCGAAAAATTGAAAATTTTCATTCAATAACGACCTACGAAAAAAAATTCCCAAACTGTACCTATTTTTAAAAACCAACCCCAAGCCAAAGAACTCTTCCAGGCAAGGGAGAAGTACGAAAAGAAGGGTCGACAAAGACATTATTTTCTCAACCACAATACCAAGTGTCTCCCAGAAACACCTTGACTTGATTTGCGAGCCTCTGAAAAATTTTTCACAGAAATGCAACAATCGGGATAACAATCAGCAAACAGAGGTGCTCGCCCCCTAATTGAGGTATTAAAAAGTTGACGGTAACGCGGATCTCGCATGCTCGACCGTTGTAAAATTATTATACCTTCGAGGAAAGGAAAACCGATGTTAACAGGAAGCCTCTATTAATGAAAAAAGAGAAATCGAGGATCGATAATTCATTCGTTCCGGCGAATACATTACGCGTTGGCAGCGAAGGCACGAAATTACCGGAATGGAGATCGACTTGCGAAGAGATGGAAAACTTTTTCCTCGATAAAAAGCGCATCCTCTCTCTCTCTCTCTTTTTCTCTCGTTCTTTCTCCAACATCAAACGTTTGAATATTCATTAATATTCGCAAAATAATCCAGCAGATCGGTGACTGTAATTCTTCGAAGGGTTTGAAAGCGAGAAATGAAAAGTAGGTAGAAACGAGAGAGAGAGAGAGAGAGGGGAATTTTCAATCCATTAGGTACTGCTCTTCTTCATCTCCCTTTTCCTTTTTACAATCGGATATTGGATTTCGCTGCGTCTTTCTTTCTCTCTATTTCTCTCCCCTGTCTCTCCCTCTCGCTCTTGGTTCATATCAACATACGCCGCCGTGAAAATTATGAAAATTCTATGTATTCATCTTGAACTTATCTCTGGCTCAGTTATAAGAGTATTCTACTTCTGTTTTTCTATTTAAAAAACCGCGTTACGTCGTTCTCCTATCTGCTGCACGTTATCTCGTATTAAAGTAATCAGAAAGTGTTTGAATGCTTGAAACGAGCATTAGGTTTCATATTTCTGTGATCAGATGGCAAAATTTAGCAATTTTCCTAATTTTACTGTACTCCAAGTTTGTTCAACTGTGAAAAATTACAATTGCTTTTATCAGTGGTTGTAAAATTCGTTAGTCACATTTGGACTAGTTGGCAGTGAATGTGAAATAAATAACTAATTAAACAATAATGTATTTAATTTAACGTGTGCGCTTTACTGTCTTTCGTTTTTCAGCGCGAATCATCTACAGCGCCCATCTACACCCAGTACCGTATCATCTGTGCCCTCCTTCCAAACCTCCTTCGACACATCGTTGCTTTTCCAACACACCTTATATACTGTCATCCCCTTGAACAGAACTATCACGCGGCAACGACGAACATTCGTTCATTTCTTTTCAGGGAATTCCAGATTTTTATCCTTCTTCTGAGATTTATTCGTGAACTGAAGTTCAATAACCCGAGAATCCTCGAAAATTTGAAAATTTGCAGAAACGTAGTTCCAGTAACGCCGATAACAAAACTACTATTTCTTGTTTCCACAATGAAACAGTCCTAAATATGAAAACACCCCTTTTCAGTCTGAAAATTTTCAAACTCGAGATCCACAAATTTCGAGCATTACGTTCAATATTTATCACATCATCCCTCGAAACTATACAAATTGTACCGAATAACTTAACGAGTAATCCAAGTATCCAACACCCCCAAAATTAATCAAGACCAAACAACCGATCGGTCGAAAGTTCACCAGGAAACTAATCGAACCCCGTGAAACCACTATCCAAGCAATTTATCGTAGCAATTCAAGCTGTCGCCTAAAATAATCCACCCCGATGGAAGATTGTAATTCTTCCCCAACAAAGTGTCTCTCTGTCAAAACGAAATATCTCGTAGACGATAACTCGAGCCTCTTTCACAGGTACGCGGTGTCGTCCAACAAAAGAGCCCAGAATCAGCCGCCCTTCAACTTTTCGTCGCTCGTTATCCGTTCGATCTCGATCGACGAACCTCGAGGAACACCTCCCGACGCACCGTCGATTCTAATAATGGCCCGAAAATGTCCCTCTTCCTCTCCCATCTGGTTCCACCCCCGTGGAAGCGGTTAATCGGTGCAAATAGTGAGTAAACTCGACACGAGGAGAGCTCGCGTCTTTTACAAAGCCGCCCACGGCTCTGCTTGCGCTCCTTTATCCACGGTATCGGCTAGCTAGAGAGCTGAATGGGAGCCTGCTTCCGGCGACGAAGATCGATAATGGAATTTTCTAAGATAAACTTTAAGCCCTTTCGCGCTACATTCGCGGCAGGGATTTAATAACGTTCGATCCGTCGTCGAACCTCGGACGTTTGGATAGAATCTCCAAGTTGCACGTCCTTCGTGAAAATATCTCGTGGCTCGATTGTATCCGAGATTTTCATTTTATAGATATCGTGGATCGTGCGAATGTTGCAATGGAAATTTTAAACATAGCTCTCCGGGTTCAGTTTAGTGCACCTTTTCGGGGTTTTAGTACAGGTTTCGGTGTTCTGCTGTATTTTAGTGCAGGTTGAATTTGCTACATTTGCGGTGTACTGTATTTTGCGTGGCTTTATTTGGTTCGGTGTCCTATTTTACATGTGTGCAATTTTATTCTCTTCTGTATTTTGGTAGTTTTATCTATCACTTTATTGTATTTCTATATCTGTTTCTACCTCGTTTCTTTCTTCGGTTGATACTGCAGGTCGAATTTTCACATTTTGACACCTGAACAATTTTTTGTTCAAAGAATTTTTTTAATTCGAAGATTAATGATTTCTCAAATTTGGTAGAACGAAACTAGTTAATCATTGATAAAAGTGTATAAAATCCCGTGGAAATTATTTTGATTAAATACTTCATTTTTTGAAGAAACACAATGTATCTAAAGTTTCATATGCACCGACCTAATTAACACATAAATAATTCCGAAATGAAGACACTGTACAAGTGACACTTGAAGAATTTTTTCATTCAAAAACTAATGATTTTACAAATTTAGAATAACGAAACTACTTAATCGTTTGGAAAAACAGAATTGAGTGAAAATTATTTTGATCAAACAATATTTTTGAAGAAACAGAATACATCTACAGTTCCATTTCCACCAACCTAATAACATACAGTAGGACATCATATAACGCGACCAAAAAAAAAAAAAAAAAAGAACAAATTCTAAGTTTGTAATTTCGTAATTCTGGATTAATTAAATTCGGCCCAAAAAGCGACGTCGATGGAACTTAATTTGTATCATATTCCCTACTGCACCCTTCCTGCTCTCCTTTATTTCGCAATATCTTAATCTTCCCTCCAATGCTCCCTCTTTTCTTCCCGTTTCACAATTCTCCCCTAGCCGCTGTTTTCGTTTCAACGCGAATTCGCTAAACAGTGAAAATCGATAGGCGAGAGTGAAGCAAGGCAAATCGTTACCATCACCGCTACGTAATTACCATGTTGCTGGTTTGATCGTTAATTAGAGAGGGCACGGTGACGCGACGTGAGAAATAGCGAAAACGCAACGCGCGGAACAGCTGGTTTCACAATTTGCCAGGCATGATTGAAATTTAATGTCATTGATATGCTCGCGTGCAAATCGACGTGTCACACACTTGACAACTAATTCGGCAAAGCAAACGGATTCTGAATAGACCTCGAACACACGCGGACCGAGAAGGATCTGATCAATGCTGTTGTGTCAATTTCTCTCTGCAAAATTCATCGCTTCGTGCGGAATCAAATGCTATTAGAAGTATTGTCCAATGCTTTTCAATCTTTTTTTTTTTTTTAGAAATTCGGACATTAATATGGCATTTTCTTAATTGATATATTTTCTTTCGTTTCACGAAATGAATTATAATGAATAAATCACGACAACGCGAGAATCGCTGAAAATTTTGAAAATCTGTTCAAGCCGTTGTATTGCGAAAAATAATGAAACTTTGACCTCTTCGAAACGTTGGAAGCTAATAGCGTGAACACCCTGTACATTTTCACCGACATATGAGCCGCTAGAAGTTTATTAAAGTTTGCTTTATTTATGAAAAATTAAGCTTCGATGCTAAAGTAATGTTAATTATTTCGGCTTCCAAGTAGCTCATACGATACTAATTTCGTCCAAGAAATGTCATTTAAATCGTGTAATACCTTCTGCATGTGGTCGAATCACTTTAGACGGTGGATTTTACGAATTATCTTTATTTGTTGATAGTCTTCTTTACGCTGTGGTTTTGCGAATATAAAGTGTACGGTCTAAACCGCCTTGTTATTCAATGCTGACTGCCTTCGTTCTTTCTCGCGGCTGTCTTTATATTGGGGTTTTTGGGAGTTGCGGGTGGGAGAATTTAGGAATGCGTCCGTTAGGTAAGGACCAGGAATGTGTAAGGATAATGATCAGGACTCGTTAGGATTGAGGGTTCGATGGTACGGGAGAAGAATTGCAGGGACAATGGTTAGGTAATGAATTTAAGGAAATGGGTAGAGTGCATCAGTTTGAGGATCTGCCGGGGACAGGACAGGAATTCGGTGAGAAAGTGGAAAACGCGCAGGTAGTTGTCAAAACGGTACCTGGGATAGGGACATTCCAAACATTCAGAACGATATCTTCCATTTAAGAAATTTCAAACAACGAGTGTCGACGAAATTCATTTTCGACATTGTATGCTGTATGAATTAAAAAACGGCAGTACAGTGGTAAACGCCGTTAAAAATATTTGTTTTAAGTGTAAGAAAATGTCAAAGGTGGTGTAAGAGTAAAATGACGTTGGTTCGCTCGTCGATGGCTAGAATATGTGGGCCGCTGCCCTTTTTCCCGTTTTTATACGCTTCTTCGGCCGTTGGGGCCCAGCGAGCCGTGGGGTGGGGGTGCAGCCTGCGCTGCGCCTTGTCTAGGGCCCCCTGCGGCTCGGGTCCCGCGGCCGTTGCCTAAGCGTGTCGCACGGCCAAATTTCGAAATAGGGTCTTAGATCTTTCCGATAAACCAGTTTTTTCAAGAATTTTTTGAAAATGGAATTAAGCGGTTGATTGAGAGATGGTAGAACGTCGTTGAAAACGATGAGCAATACGTCGACGATTAAAAGTAAATTTAGTAAAGAAAACGACACGATTTATGGGATGACCTGATACAACAGTTGTCCCAATACTTTTAAACGACAATGTAACTACAAGCTTTTACATCTGTTTAATGATAACGTTAAATTCAGTTTCATCTTACTTCTATCGGTTCTGCAACAATCTTCAGGTGAAATAGAAAATATGGCAAGTGTAGTTGGAAGAATCCAACGATTTAATCGTTGGACGTTAATCGAAGGAGACCAAGGTGATGAAATTTTCAGGAATTTTCTCCAGGAGTGAACGAAGAGCAGAATTATCCACTTTTCTAACTCCTTCGCTAAGCCAATGAACTTTCTACTTGTATTAAGTACTTGAAATCAGCCGGCAGATTCCTCGGTTTTATCACGACCCTCTAAAAAAATCGATACTCGGTGTATCGAGAGAGAGAGTATCTCCGCGGCGCAGGATGAATCCGCACGAGAGAAATATCGAGGAAATAAAGAAAAACGAAACAATACAGAGGATGATTCTGGTGAAAAGAGCTTTGGGTTCAAAGCGAAGCGAGCTTGAATTTCGAGAAGGTATTCCTCTCTTTTGAAATTCTTTGGCAATACGGTCGCGCAGAATGACCCGAGGACTGATAGAAATTTTGAAAGGTTCATTGAATACTGAAAACTTCCGAGGCATTTCGGAGACTTGAAATTTACGACAAAATCATTTTACGAACGAAGTGTTATAAAAATTGTGTCATTTTTACGAGTATGTTTCTATAGAAAATTCTTGAACTTACTTCCAGTGACCTCTTTACTTTTTGAAATTTAGGGTGAAATCTAATACTTTGGCAATTTATAAGAAATATTAACAATACGTGGAATATTAGAATAAATTTTTCATAATTTCCAATCTTCAACTGTTGTCCAAAATATTTTGTAACAGTTTTCTACGGAAAATTCTAGAACTTATTTCGAGTGACCTTTTTATTTTTTGAAATTCAGTGTGAAATTTAATATTTTCTAAATTTACGAAAAATATTAACAATACACAGAATATCGATATTTTATACATTTTAATATAAATTTTTCACAATCCTGAATCTTAAACAGTTTTTTTTTTTTCCCGTAATCGTTTTATTTTTCAAAATTTAGTATGAAATTTAATATTTTCAAAATTAACAATACACAGAATACTCGCGATTTTATACATTTTAATATAAATTTTTCATAATTCTGAATCTCGAGCTGTCGCCAAAAATATTTTGCAAACAATCGTACGAATAACTACGTTCACGCAATACATTTTCGAGTCTAATCAATATCGATTTCCTCCACGGAGAACTAATGAAAGTAGAGAGGTCTATTATGTCTACTTCCTGTTTAATTTCGCCTCTTTGAGGATTGCTAATCGCGCCGCGCCAAGTCGCGTGTATTTTACCTAGCTTCTATTCCATCCATGTGTACCAGAGAACGATAATAGACTTCCTGATAACTTAATCCCTCTGTTCCCGAAATCGACGCTTCCATTGCAATAGAGA
>NW_017100385.1:1429270-1431478 GCF_001263275.1 Habropoda laboriosa | reverse complement strand
ACCAGCCAATTCCTCAAAGCTAACTTCTAATAACAATAATATTACACTTAGAATTGAATATTTAAAATTTTGTAAATTTATAACACACGAATTTTGACAAAAAGAAGAAAAAAACATTCTTAACTCAACACTTCGTGAATTAAGGGAAAAATTAATTATGTCGTGTCCTGAAACACGAAACATTGACGCGACCGACGACCTCCCACCTGTGACGCCGGTCTTTACCTGCCAATAGAAACTCGCGAATGGGACCTTACTTCGGGAAAGGCGTTGACTGGCCCTTTCCTCGAACCTACTGCTACGGAAAAATATATACAGGGTGTCCTGTAAAGAGTGTAACACCCGGAAATGGGGGGTTGCTGGGGTGACTCTGAACAACTTTTTCCTTTACCAAAATGTTGTTCGAAGCTTCGTTTTCGAATTATCAACGAAAAACACTGGCCAATCAGAGCGCGCGTAGAGCCCCCGCTCAGGGACGGACGAACAGAGATTCACGCGTACGCTTGTTCACGATAGCGCGCGGGTGAATCTCTGTTCGCCCCTGCCTGAGCAGTGCGAACTCGAAATTCCCGCGTGCGTCACTCAAGGGTACGCTTGGTACCTGAGAGTGACCTATGGTCTGGGGGGTGGCATTTTCGTGTAGTTTTCCCACTTATGATTTTAACCAATAGTTTTTGCCAGCCACCCTTCCCCACCACTATCGAAACATGTCTTCAGCCCATCCGAGGGCCTCACCCCCGCGATGCGTCCTCGTTCAGAGGTGTCGTGGGACCTTTCGCGGAGAAGATAGACAGAATTCATTTCACCACGCTACGAGTCGTTCCTCAGAGAAATTAGTCAGCATTAATAGTTACTTGTCCTCCTAAGACGGAGGTGGTCCTTCGAAAAGCGAACCTTAGTAAATCTAGTCGGCACACCACAAAATCGACAAAGCCCGAAAGTTGTTTTGCAACTACCACGAGCACATCCTAACAAGTATTGTACTGAATAATTAAGAAAGGAAAGCGGTGACACATTCTCAGAGTCGAAAGGGTTAATTGGCGTTATGTTTATATCGAAAAGTATATCTTTCGAAATTTACAGTAGTTTCTGTAATTCGACATCTTTTACCAATTTCTAAGATGAAACTCATGGAAGTACCTCGAGTTTCAATTTTCAGCGAAAAGCAGTCACTTTTATTTCTCACTCGCAGCACTCACCTTGCTCAGCTTTGTAACCTTTATTCTCTGTTTTCGAAACTGAAGAGTTCATTAAAAGCACGCGTGTTTTAAACGATTCTAAAGGCAAAGGAAAGTTCGCAGGTTGACTTTAAAGCAATTTCTAAAACCGCCTACGAGCTGTGCTTTCAGAAGTGTGAAAATAATTACCGAGTACTTTGATTTCGAATAAATATTATAACGTTATTCCCGATACTTTTTAATCGAACCTCGTAAACGATAATTCTGTTCAATTCATATTCTTCAAGTATTTTGTTTTCATCGTTTAACACGGTACCGTGCTGGCGGGACGTTACTTGAATTAATTACAGAATCACTTGTTGAAATAATTTTAATGCTCGGTAAAATGAATAATTTCAATTCGTGAAAATCCTTGAAAATTTCGTCCCTGTTTGACGTTAAATGTTAAATATCGTTTAACAAAAATCTATCGTACCACGTGATTCCTCAAACACACTAAATACAAATGATTTTATATCACGGTATAATTAATTACTATAAATATTTCAGATATTTCTTTTTAATTCCACTAAATACCCGACTAGAAATTTCAGTTAGGCAGACATTAGGTCCGCATTAGGCTAGCCTAATTTTCCTGTTAGGCCCCATCAGGCCCGCATGAGGTATGTAACGCGGAATATTCACGACCACCTAATTGGGAAAGCCGCATTAGGCTTTCCCAATGACTATACAATGAGGCCAACCGCATTAGGCCCATATTAGAATAGCTTTATTAGGCTGTCATTGGGAGACATTAATGAAATCTCACGAGGAATACCTCATCAAGACACTGTATGGATTAAATTGTAAAAACTTTTATCTTGTTGAAAGCTCTTTTTATCTTGCTGAAAGCTCTCACGCAAGCGTACGTCCGACACTGAGATGTCTGTAAATATTCCTACACATAAGTTTCAGAGCCCCACTCCACCTAGTTTAGGTGTGCGCTCGGCCATCCCCATTTCAGCCACGTATGGCAACCATTAGGAATGCC
>NW_017100385.1:1427662-1428982 GCF_001263275.1 Habropoda laboriosa | reverse complement strand
CCAACCTAAGCGTGCGCTCGGCCACCCCCATTTGGGCCACGTATGGCAACAGTTAGGAATGCCCAACTTAGGCATGCATCATTCCTTCCGATTTAGGACCTAATACGGTAACGATTAGGCTTGCAGCATTTAGGGGTGCCTAATCGTTTCCGCATTAGGCCCACATTCGTCTATAGGCATGCCTAACTGAAATTCTAGTCGGGTAGTTTCTATATTGTTTCATCAGTAGCCACTAAATTCTCTGCATTTCGAAATGCAAACGAAGACAAATCAACGACTAATTGCAGATAATTGTACAACTTCGTTTAATTGTTTTTATCGCTCTGAATCGTGTAAACAGCTGTTCGGAAATTGTTCGAAAAGGGGCACGAATCGACGTTCCACCTGTAATAATTTCACATCGCCACACCGCGTTGTTACGCAGCGAATAACAAATTCTCTGGGCAATATTGCAGCTCTGTTGATGAAAACAAATAACGCAACGTTAATAACGCGTGGACAATTCTTCGCGGAAGTTATGTCCCATTTACGCGCAATTAATTCGTAATCAAAGGTCAACTGTTTCTTCGTTCCTTAATCGGCGTAGCATAATTTAAAGATTTCGTTGTTTGCACTAAATTAATGCACGCGAAATTTGTTGTGGTGTTAAATAAATTGAAAAAAGGGAAGAATTTAACGGATACGCAATTTCTATCCCTCGAAATGACCAATCGTTAATTAAATTCGTCGAATTACCTATTTTTAACGAAAAAGGGAAAACATTTTTGAAACAATATTGAACGAACATGATCGGTCATACGAATTTTTGCAGAATATTTCTGGCAACAGTTCGAGATTCAGAATTGTGAAAAATTTGTATTAAAATTTAATCTCTCAAATTTTGAAAATATTAAATTTCGTACTAAATTTTCAGGGATGAAAGGTTACTCGAGATAAGTTTTAAAATTTCTTTGGACCTTCTTAGAATGGAATTTTGAATCGCTGATTTATTAAATTTCGTATTTAATATAAAAAGTAATCTAAATAAAAAAATACTGTATTCATCCTCCTATCATCTTTCAATCAATTACCAGCATGTTCGTACTTACATAGCAGAAGAATTTGTAAGGCGTATTTCCCCTTAGGCGACCTACATTTTAACAATGTAGATCGTGTGTATCTGCAGCAGAATTAGTTACATATGTAACAAAAAATCTACTTTATTCTTGTTGTACGTGATATTTAGGCGTTAAGAATTCCAAATTTTCATTTATATGACGTTTAAATATTACTTAATAATTATTTTTATTAAATTTCAATTGAAAAATTATTTAGAATCAT
>NW_017100385.1:1416752-1427562 GCF_001263275.1 Habropoda laboriosa | reverse complement strand
AATAATATTTGAAATTATTATGAAATACAAAATGAAAATTTCGAAGTTGCTGAATTCGCCTAAATTTCAGTTATTCCTAAAATCCACACAAGGAGCGCTACTTTCAACAGCAAATTCTTAAAAAAACGAACATCACTTTCCATCAACGATATCCCTCACAATTATTAACATTTTTCAATAAAAATTTATCAACGTCTATTGTACATACTATTCAAACTTTAAGAAGTGTCCCAAATTTTCATTCAAATGTCCACTATTTTACGATAAAACGTAAAATAAAAAACTAATTTTAAATTGTTTTCCAAAACCATTCAACTATTTAACAGCAAATTCTTACAAATTCAACAACGATATCCCCACAATTATTACTATTTTTCCACAAAAATTTATCGACGTTCGATCAACAAACAATATCTCCCAGTATGTACACGGAAAAAATCGGTAAAATTTCCACCTATAAATTATCCCCAAATAATTCCCAAATTTGTAGCCCATTTTTCAAATCTCCAGGTGAATGTAACTACCCTTAACCGGCGACATTACCCCAGACTTATTATACATCGACACGCGAAAATGTTATCGAAGGTTCGGGTGGACGCAAACAGCCGGCGATAAAACTTTCTGATAAACCCCGGGGTATAAATCTTCTGTACTCGTAAATCTTGATCGCCACGGATGCGTGGCCGAAAAGTTTCGCCGCATTTCATCCGCAATTTTTGGCACGTTCGTACGACGAATCGCCGCAGTAGTAGAGTGTGCACACCTCGCGGATATTTCAGACCCTTTCACATCTCGACAAATCAGATTTGGGTCGTGTAATCGCGGCCAAATCGACCGTCGAAATACTTAACGTGAAATCGTATTTCTACCTAATAATACAGAGCGATCATCGACGAAACTCCCTTTGTATTCTTTGCGGGGAAAAGTCTGGGGAAATCGGCTTAGACTGATGTGCTTAACCGTTAAACAAGTTCTCTCTGAGCTGGTTAAAGAGATCTTAGAACAAAGATGGAGGAGCTATATCTGTTTTCTCCTGTTTCTTCATCGATACTGCTTAACTATTCTTTTTTTTAACTACTATAGTGCTTGTAATATTTACTATTTTTCGTAGTGTTCACTGAACATTGTAGTATTCATAATGTTTATTATTCTTTATACTACGTTATTATTACCTTTTTTTTAACCACTGTAGTATTTATGATATTTACTATTTTTGTACTGTGCTTGATTCGAGACGAATTTAATTGCGACAGCGTGTAAAATAACCAGCTTCAATATCTTTAGAATAGTATGAAAAATTGCATGTTTCGGTA
Organism: Habropoda laboriosa; assembly: GCF_001263275.1. Taxonomy (NCBI): domain Eukaryota; kingdom Metazoa; phylum Arthropoda; class Insecta; order Hymenoptera; family Apidae; genus Habropoda; species Habropoda laboriosa. The sequence goes on along the minus strand of NW_017100385.1, from coordinate 1,426,249 downwards.
GATTACATTTACGTGTATCTATGATTCGTAAGTATATAAAAAAAATCATACAGGAGATAATTGATAAAAATTAAAGCAATTTTGCTGTGGAATAAAAGGTGAAACTCAGTTAGCTGGTGTGATGTAACGACGAAGCAGAATGTAATGGATTTCGAATCGCGATGTCATCGGTTAATGGAGAGTTAATAGAGCTTCCAGCGAAGTTCGTAATAAAATCATGATCTATTTCCAAAGTTCCTGCCCCGTCGCGAATATTATTCTTCCAACGACTCCTAAAAGAATGTCGTTTAATTTGCAATCCACAAGATCGACCAATAAAATTCACCACAACTCCACTTTCCCATTTGAATTTATTCTTTTTTTTTTCCAAAGAATTCTGACACTGAAAAATTACAAGTATATTGCCAAGAGAGATTAATTAACTCAAAATACGTTCGTAAATATTAGGACATCTGTTACATTCATGCAAAAAGTAACACACGATTTAAATTATTGTATCGTATGAGTCATTCGGAAGCCTAACTCCAATTAAATTTATTAAATTTGTTTTATTTATGAAGAATTAAGCACCGAGCATACGCTTCGATACGGAAATTGGAATAATTTTTAGAAGCGAAGTTAATCACATCGTCTTCTTATCAGTAAAAATAAACAGGGTGTTCCATATATCAGTTTCCAACGTTTTTCTCATAAGCGGTAAATTTGTGAGAAAAATAGAATGACGATTTTCTGTTCATTTCGCATCAGAGCTCTTGCATCTCAAGCTTGTAAAAATACCAATGAAATAGATGACGAAGAATTAGTAAATCGATGAATTTGTTCCGTCGCGCATGTACGGAACGCGTGGGGTCTTCGTTATTTTTGAGAACAAAGACGCTTCGTAGCTCCGCGAAGAAATAAGTCATTTCTTACAGAACAATGCCTTTAGAATTTCGACTTTTCCGCGTCCTCGATAACCGAAGACGTGTCATAAACCAGGTATTTCTGAAAGGTCAATCCACACGCGCGTATAACGGCCGAGGGTTGACCTGGCGGGAATTTCCGACGCGGCACCGAAGGACAGCGAAGATTCCACGCACCCGCAGGTAGGGCTCCACTCCTTCCAAGGAAAAGCGCGCCAAGGGCGCAATGGAAGGGTGGGTGACACTCAAGGGGCACGTTGATTGGTAATTTGTGCGTACGTGAAACACCAATCAGCGTGCCTTCTTGCACTTGGCGGGGGAGTCACGGAGGACTCCAGAAAAATTCGGGGATCGAGCGAGAGATTCAGAAAAGGTTCCATCGAGCGAACATTTAGATCTCCAGCCGTTCGAGGAGACACAAGTACACTTCGAGTCGCGATCGAATACTCGAGTTTTCAAACAAGTCGTCAATCGTTTCGTGACGCACTCTACGTTTTGCTAACGTTCCGAGCAAGACAAAATTTCGAATTAGTTACCTAAGATTAAATTGGCGGGTAAGAGTCGCGACCGCGAGCTTCCTGTTGAACATCGCAAAAGGAACGCGACGCGACATAATTCATAATTCACAAAATAAAGGAAAACATTTCAGTGAAGGAAAAGTCACATTGTAAGCTTGATAGTTACAATAAAATAAGTATCCTAACACTCGCGAAAGGTAGTGCAAGTGAACTTTCTTGAATGACTATAGGCAGCAAGAAGTCATCGACACCAAAACTGAATCTCCGTACACTCGACATTCCCAATTTCCCAAATCTCGATAAATGAAATATTTCGCACAGCACGAACGAGCACCAGCTAAACTTTCCCGGCTCCGAGTCGATCTAACCGTGCTTAACAGACACAGATTCGAGACGGACTCAAATAGAGTGGTCCAAAAACCCTCCGAGAAGCGGCATAATCCAGCTTGACTCAGCCAGAAATTACAAGAGCTAGGCGGACTTCAAAGGACACGCCGCGATTTAAACAGATTAGCAACAGAGAGCTGGCCAGCTTTCACGGAATCTAGAATAGTTGATTACAGCGAGTCTAAACACCCGGGCATCCGAATCGGGATCGCGTCGAAACGAACGCGTGAACGCGTTTCTTTGACGAGGGAAACGGTGATGCTTTTACATGTAAGTTCCGATCGAGTCCGACGACCTGGTTTCGCGCCTTTTGTGATCCGTTCGCGATTCACACGCGGTATTTAGATTTACCAGGCTTCGTTTTCACTGAAATATGCACGTGCAGGCACACAAACGACATCGACGAAGCGTGGCCTAGTTCGACGGAAGAGAGGTATGACCAAACTCTAACGTGTGGTTCAGTTTGACGGAATAACGCTGTTTCTTACGAGACTGAATGAAGTTGAAGGAGAGATCTGGCTAGGGTTGAGCAAAACAGGATAGAGTTTGATGAAGTTTCGGTAGTATTTCGTGACGAGAGTTAGCTGTTTCGTTGAGTCTGCCCATTGAGCGCCGAGGCGACTTTGCTGGGAACTTTCTCTGGGATTAGATTGAACGTTTAGCGTTACTTCTTTATACATTTCTTGCAAAAAGGGTAGTTTTACTTATATTTCTTTTTACTGTATATTTTTATTGGTATTGTTATTTATATTTTTTTTACACTCCGTTGTCGCCGCCGTGGCGACATTGTAAGTGGAACTAACAGCTCCATTGTCACTGCTGCGGCGACATTGTAAGATATATTTTTAAGAAAAATTGAACACCTACAAAGTATCTTCCACAGAGGCGCACTCGCGCCATTGTAAATAGCCTCGGAGTAGCTGGTAGCCCATAGTAAAAATAATTCAGAGTTTCCGGTAGGTCATATTAAAAATTGCGAGGAGTGCAAAGGGTCAATATTTTTACTGGTTTGATACACGTATGAAATGTGCATTATGTTTAATTACAGTTGTTGGAAAACTTTTGTGTGTAAGAAACTTGTAGGTATTACTTGTATTCTACAGGTAAAAGTAAGGCAGAAATGCTGTAGATATCAGCGTTATAAATTATTTTTTTTCTTTTTTGTAATACTGAGTAGTTTTTATTAAAAGATTTACCAAAAATTATGGAATAGAGTTGAAATTTCAAAAGTGTGCAGTATTTTAAGAAAATAATCACAATAGTCATCAATTTTCACCAGTTACACAGCAAGTTACACGAATATTCTCTTAAGATACATGAACTTGAACATAAATTGAATCTCGTAGTTTTTGGCCAGTTTTCAAGCTCTCGGAAAATTTGGCACGATTTTACAATTCACAGAAGCTGACTAATGTAAGTAAATTATAGTGATTCGATAGAATGCCGTTCGTACGAGAAATCTGAATTGTAGAATTCTAGATTCTTCTGAGAATACTTTTTAAAGCTTTCCTCCATCATTTACTTTAACCTTTAGCTTAGTTAAATCTTTAATCGACAATTCGTCGACATTTCATTTACAATCTAACTCAAATTCCTCCTAAAATTTCCAAAAATCTCTATAATTTTTTTCGACAAAATCCACTCGAAATCAAATGCAAAAATTTTCACCGGGAAGCAGTCAAATTTCTGAAGTATAAAATTCACAAATTTGTTGATTTAATCCTTAACTTTATCAAATCTTTAATCAACCATTTATCTGATTTACAATTTGACTCAAATTCCTCGTAAAATTTCCAAAAATCTCTACAATATTTTTCTACAAAATCCACTCGAAATCAAATACAAAAATGTTCACTTAAAAGCAGTCCAATATCTAAACGATAAAATTAAAAGATTTCCGAATGAATGTTTGTAATGTAAATGTAAATTTTTTACAGCCAATAAGTACAGTGAATTTTAAAATTAAACAAATTTCGTTTCAATTTGTTTCCTGTGAAAATGATCGAAACGAAAGTTTATAATTTCGACCAACAGCGAGCAAGGAGAATGCTCAGTAGCTTGACCATTCGAGACAGGAGTGTATCGCATAATCCATGGATTACCTGATCCAGGATTAAGGTTACGGTGGCGACAGTAATTAATGTCTCGAGACTAAGGTATACGGAGTGTAGCAATACGCCGTGCATCTAAATTCAGCGATCGCGTTAGAGGCCGACACAGTGCAATGAAACGTGAATCCGTTTTACAACTGTCCTACGTGACTTTCATTCATTAAAGTTCAAGCACGTGGCAATGATCGAGAAATGAATTTTCCAAAATAACTGCAAAATCTTGCAACACCGTTTTACATTTAATTGCACAATTTTTAATTTGTATTTAAAAAAAAAACAAAAATTAAATCATTGCACTAAAAATAAACGAACTTGTTCTATTTTTATTTGGATGTGATAATGGTTGAAAAATTACGAAGAAAATTATTGAAGAATAATTTAAAGACAATTTCTGACTCAAATATGGACAGAGTAATTCAATATTTGGGAAGGTTAATTAATTTATTCAAGTAGAAGAAATACTGAATTGGTGAATCATCTGTAATCTAATTAATCGTACAGCTAAGGATGAGGCGCTATTTGGAATGCAAAGAGCGAGAGATCAGCCATAGAACTGCTAGCAGGAGTGTTTCACGTTGAGAATCCTTCGAGTGCTCTTGATTAAAGCAGAGTTACTACAAGGAACATACTTTTCCCGCCTTTCGAGACGTAACAAATAAGTGTGACTGCTACGTACGTCTTCCATTGGATTTGCAATTGTATACAGGAACTTTGCTAGATACTGTTTAATCCTGCTTGAAATTGCGAGAAAAGTTGGTCCTCTTAAGAAGGTGAAAAAAGGAGGAACAATTTTTACGCTTAACAAACTAAAATTGTGTGAAATAAAATGAGAATTCTTTCAGAATTGATCTGAAGTGATTAAACAGTTTCTGAAATTTCATTAGGAACGTTGACAATAAACTGTAGCTTCGAAAATTTTGGGAAAATATTCGAAATAAATTCTAGCTCTTTCAAATTCCGAAATTTTTGGAAAATATTTGAAATATTGGAAATGAATCCTAGCTTCGAAAATTTTGGGAAACAGAAATGAGTAAACCTTGAGCAAATAACATTCTCAATTTCGAAGATGAGAAAAATAAAAAGTAGATAGATTAGAGAAATTAGGAACAAAAGAAACTGGACTATTAGAACGAAAATCAACAGACACGAAAATGAAAGCAAACACAAAGAAGTGCTCAGAATCAATTTATTCAAAGAATAGTCAACACAATTTTAGTAAAAAAAAAAAAAAAAGAAAATGTGTAAACCTTGAGTAGGTAAATAATATTCTCAATTTCGAAGATGAGAAAAATAAATAAAATAGACATTAGAGAAATTATTATAGGAGCAAAGGATACCGGACTGTTAGAGTGAAAAATCAACAGATACGAAGACGGAGGCAAACAGAGAGAGACACCCAGAATCAATTGAGAGGCAAACAGATTAGTAGGTCCAGTGTCCACGTACTCCTAGGACAAAGTCGGCACACGGAGGAATAGCCGGATTAACGTCAGCTTCTCCCTTATAAGCCACAGCGAAATGCCACTTGCTTCTGAATTCCATTAGAGACCATAGAAGATGAAGTAAATTATTACGAACGCGCGGCTACTCTCCGGGACAGAAAGCAATTATGCCTGAGAGAAAGCTACGCTAGAAGAAAATGCACCGACGTCTAATTGCCAAGCATAATCAGCGCTTGAACAATTAAACGAATCATTTTAGAGAAAATCTATCCAAATGACAATTATTATTTATATAGTACATATTCTTTATTTCAGCTTCACAGCCAAGAAATATGGACTTAGTCTTACGTCAATCCTAACTTAATTCGCCTAATTCACTCGTCCCATTAATTCCGTTTTCTTTTATTCCGCTGACTTAACTTAACCCTTTATAACGCCATGTGACTTGGAAATTACGTATCCATTTATCTATATTTTGCAGTCTTACTGTATTTATTTATATTTTAGCTAATTTATCATTTGCATTTATTCTTGCTTCTCCCATCAAAATGTAAAATTCTAGTCGACCAAAATATTTCTTCTCATGAACGGAGAAAAATCAGGTCGTAGAGGGTTAACTTTGCTTATTTCTTTTGTTACTATCCTACTTATCGACCTACTGTTCTCCATCCATAAAACTTTATTCTATCCTTTCGTTGCACACGTAATTCAATGAAATAAAAATATAACTTTAAGCTTCAAAGGATTGCATAAATATTATTACTGATACTTATTTTTCCATGACTTTTACACAGAATATTTACGTGCAATAAAATAAGAGAAAAAAATTGAAAAACTGTGAGCATTACAATACACGTATGTGCAGTGAGAGAATTTTTGACGCAAAAGATACATTCCAGTTTGCGCAAAAAGAAATATCTTTTTCTAGACAGCGTGTTCAAATTCCGCAAGTACACAATCGGAGAAAACGTTGGAAAAAGTCGAAAACAAGTTCGCATCGTACAGGAAATTGGTTTGCGAGACTGAAAGGTTCTAAAGGAAAGTCGTTAGCAGAGGAAATGCGTTTCCATCTAACCGGGGAACATCCCTCCCGCTAGCCTGCTCCTTTGACGCGTTTGCTTCGAACATACAATCGAGATAATGTTGACCTTTTTTCTTACGTTTAAGCTCGTTCTAACGCTTCCTCGTTTTTATGCCTTGATTCTTTTTGATTATCATACTTCTTCTTCTGGACAATTTATTACCGAGGGAAAATTCACCCTCGTTAACTTTGCTAACAAGGGAACATGCCCAAGTGATAATCACCGATATTCGTGAAACTTTGGTATGTCGTAGCTCTCGAAAAAATATTCGACACGTATTTTTTTATTTCGACAATCGTCCACGGTGAAGGGGTGAAAATGGCCGGTAAAGTTAGGAAGTTAGGTTATGTTCGGTTAGGATTTTGTTCAATATCTCGAAAACTATTAGAGATAGAGAAATAGCGTAAATTGACAAATTTATTATTTTTCAACGACAAATTTGAAAAATTAAAAATAATAAACAATTTCGACCAAATACGTTTATTATTTTTATCATTGAAGACGATTTTCACCCCTTCGATATGGACGATTGAGGATAAAAAAAAAATGCGTCGAATATTTTCCTCTTTTGAGAACTATAATACTACATACCAAAGTTTTATTAATAATTCCATCGTAAGATGTACCTAATCGTTTTCAAAAATGATATACACCTTTCTATAGACGTTACTAGAGTGTTCTAAATATTCTTTAGAGGTGCAGAAAGGAGGCAAGGATATTTATTAAATTTCTGTAGAAAATACGTAACAATTTTAATTGAAATAATTATCTATGGAACTCGCTGGTAGATAACGTCAGTCGGCAATTAAGGATGAATTCGTATTGAAACAGCTTCGACAGAGGATTCTCTGTTCGTGTAATGGAATTATTCGCTCAATCCCGCGGCAAAGCGAGCAATTCTGGTCGATTTACCACCTGCATGAAAGCATCTTCGAAAGTAAGTTGCTCGCTTAATTAAAAGGATCGCAGGATTTCTCTCACACGAGTCCAGAAATGCAAAATTCAATTTTCCACTGTGGTTCGAATAATATTAAGAATATGTGAATGGAACAAGTGACTTGAATTTTAGGTTAATTAATTTCACGTTCAACTCACCGATAGATTCTTCATTTTAGTAACATTTAAAAGTATTTTCGTTTAAATTGGGAAATAGTTCAAATTGCAAATAAAATTACTCGATGTATTTTGCACACCTTACTAAATTATCGGTATTTCCTCGATTAAAGTATAATATTTAAATGAAATTAAATTTGAAAAAAAATTTCATTAAATCATTAATATTTTCTCAATTGAAGTGCAATGTTTATTAAGATAAAATTAGGTTTCCTATTAAATAGATATTGTAGATAAAAGAATTTGATTAAGTCGTTGATATTTTCTCAATTAAAGTACAATATTAAAATGAAATTAAGTTTGCTATTACATAGATATTACAGATAAAAGAATTTCATGAAATTATTGGTATTTTCTCAATCAAAGTGTTCCGTACGGAACAACGGTTTCCAAAAAACCATAAAACGGCCCTGACCGAGCCTCAGAGGATTATTAACCGTTAGCACCCCCCGTAAAACTTGTACCGAACGGCAGCGTAACATATTCTTCACCACCCATCCTCTAATTAGCAACCCAGGCTTTTCCTTCTCCTCTCCTTCTGGGATTTTCCAAAACGCTAGCCGCCTCGAACTTCCATCCCCACTTTTACCATTTCCCTATCCTCTTGCAAATATCCTAAGACCAATCACCGAATTCCTATCGTTCCAATATTCTACCCCCAAATTTTAACTTCGCCTACACCAACTCTCATTTTCTGTACTCCTCCAATTTTTCTATCAGTCTTCCTCCGAACACCAAACCATACACTCCAAAAAAAAAAACGATCAGCCGAGACTTGTACCTTACCGACAAATTAAATAAACTTGTGCTCCGGATTCTCGTTAGTTTCTCAGTGTAAGACCTACTATTCGTGGTGATCCAAGTCCCGTATTCGTGGACCGATACGACACCACATAAAGTATATTAAAATGAAATAAAATTTGCTATTAAATAAATATTACAGATAAAAGAATTTCGTTAAATTATTAATATTTTCTGAATTGAAGTGCAATATTTATTAAAATAAAACTGAGTTTGCCATGAAATAGGTAACAATGACAGTATGACATAACTATCACTGGAACGTGCTAGATAAGGAACTCTCGAGAAAACGATTTGCTCGTCGTGGGTATTAAAGTAATGGTACGTAAAAGTCTTTAACACCTGTTACTGCCTCCTGGCACACGTAAAGTCCCCATAAATGAAATCTCCCTAAGGGATATATTCATGAAGCATTTCATTTTTGCATTGTCAGTACAATTATAATCAGTTCCACGTTTTGCAGTTACCCGTCGTTCCGTGAATAGAAGTCGTATCTCCTTTTTAATTTAACCTCATAGCAATCGTTAGAGAAGATGAACCACGATTATCTTCAATTGTTCTGACCGGAACGTATATAGTCGAATAATGTGAACAAAATGAACAAATATTCCTTGATATTCAATGCAAAGAGAAGGAATAAAATTATGTAAATCTGTGTAAAATTGTATCAATAATTTTGTATAATTATTATTTGCCTTAATATTTAATTTTCATAATTCTCCTTTTATTATCGACAATCTGATTGATTTGTGAGAAAAATGTATGCAAAGAATCTGTTTGAAAAATGCTAACTTCTCGCAGACTAAAGGAGTATTCGGTACAATAATTGGACCGCTCATTCTTTGCTACGATATTTCATTTTTATAGTTACTGTCAAATTTTTACTTTTATTATCCACAATTGATCGATTTATCAAAACAACGTGTGGAAAGACTCTCGTTGGAAATTTCTAAGATTTTCCAGGCAAAGTGAGTATTCACCGCGACAAATGAACCGCATATTACTTGTTACAACGTTTAATTTTCATAATTACAGTCAGATTTTCATTTCTCTAATTTCTTTTATCATTCACAATTTGATCGATTTGTCGGAAAAACGGATGGAAAGAATTTATTTCTCGAATTCCAAGTTCCTCCAGACG
>NW_017100385.1:1394007-1416712 GCF_001263275.1 Habropoda laboriosa | reverse complement strand
CTACTGACCTACCCATTTAAAGTGATCTACAAACACTTGTTTAACGTGTACGGAAGCAACGATATATCTTCGCGGCACTTTAGGCGCGCCATTCAAGCGGCAATACACGTCACATATGTGCACATTGAAGGCACTAAATTACCCAATGATGAAATGTAACGATGAATTATTAAATTGAGTTATTTGACCGTGCATGCAAAATATATTGGCAAGCGGACCGTGCAATCGATATTTCCAACTGAAATTAACGAATTACTTACAGTTAATAAGACTGTGTTATTTAAAAAAAAAAAACATTTCAATTTCGAATAATAAAATATTTCAAGAAAAACGAAAGCTATGTTTCGATGCAATTGATGTTGCAACGTTGTTAGTTTCTTCAACCATAAATGGTGGAAGCTCGATCAGAGAAGAAGTTACGCAGCGACATTTTCTGCATTTCCAAACACGCTGGAACATTCCAGAAACGTTTTAAGTGATTGGAAACGAATTGCAACGCGGTCGTGAAGATTTCGTGGCTTAACAACCGGTCTTCGATGGACTTGAAATACTTCCAAACAAAGAAAATCCGTGGGTTTGAATTCCAAAGAACGCGCGCGGATCGAACAGTTTATTTCAATGCTCCCTTTGATACGGAACCCTGAAAGACACCAACCTGAGAAGGAAACATTCACCAAACCACGTTTCTATTCAACATATTTCCACGGTACCAGTTGCAGCTGTGAATTAACTTAAATATTGCATTAGGAAAATACGATAATATCTTTCGCTTGCATCCTTTTAGGCGAAGTTTGTTTACACGAAAATAAATCAGAGATTAATCCCGTTTGGAAAAACATCTCTCAATTCTTCGCCTCGAGGGCCACAAGAGTCGCCAGGCCTAAGTGCGTGGCCCCCTGTGATTAGTATTAGTATTTTTTTATTTTTTTTTTTTTAATAGTACAGTTCCTGCATTCTGGAGAATACAGAAATTTTCACTTCAAAAGATGGAAATTGTAATGACAGACATTATCACGTTTTCCTAACACAACATTTAAGTTGGTGTAATTAAAAAAAGGAGAAAATATATTTATCAGCGGCTCGATCTGACACAAAGCGAACAAGCGGTACAATAATTGTATCGTCGTCCAAGGTTCGAGGTTTAAATAGACGACGATCGCTCGAAGGAGGGCAATTAATAAGTAAATGAGACGCGGAAACGATACTTCTTATCACTGTATCCGTATTTTCGTGCTGACGCCCACGTTCCAGCTTTATCTACAGCTCCTTAAAGAGGATACATTCGCTGGTTCCGTTTCCTTAAAGCGGATACGACGAATTTATTCCCAGACGTCGGTTCACGCACCATGAAACCACGGAGGAATTTACGATGAAAATATCGCTGGCGAGTCATGTTGAATTCTGGACACAGAATCCGCTAAAGGAGACACATTTGGACTGGACACAAATGGAAAACAAGAGCATAGGAGTGAAAAGAAGAGATTACTGCTGCGTGAAGATTGTCGTAAATTGCTAAGAAAAAGAACACTGCTTTCGAGACAATTTAATGTAACAGATCACTGTTTTTAGCGATCTACTATAGTTGGAAATAATTCCAATAGGTCCGTTAATTCATGCGTTCTTTTAACACGAAGAAAAATTTATTTCATTATTGCATTAATTACATTTGTATCGTAGATCTTTTTTGTTTTGAGATGCTGAGGAAAGACGGTGTTCCGTGAGAAATAACTATAGCTGGAAATAATCTGAATTTTTCTGTTGATTTGTATATTTTTTTAACGCAAGGAAACATTTCTTTCAAAATTATATGGATTACACTTCTATCGATAATCGAACGTGTGAAATCTCTTTAAAAATCATTATCGAAGAGGTATGTAGTCTCATTTACGCTACAAAAATTGACTTTTAGATCCTTTAGAAGGGAAGACTCCTTCAAAAATTTAAATGTAAATGTTCGCTAGAATTGATAACGAAAAATTTATTTTCTAATTACTGTAGATGAATTACACTTAAAATCCCTAATCAGATGTGTGAAATCTGTTTAAAAATCATTATCAAAGAGATACGTATGCTCATTTACGCTAAAAAAAAATTGATTTTTGAATTGACGTTCCCTGGAACTGATGAAAAATTTATTTCCCAATTATTATAGACGAATTACACTTAAAATTCCTAATCAGATGTATGAAATCTATTTAAAAATTACCAAAGAGACACACATTCTCATTTATCCTGCTAAAATGAATTTCTCAACCCTTTACAAAAAAGAACACACACACACACACACCCTTAAATATCCAAATACAAGCGTTCGCTGGAACAGATCGCGTGATCTTGAAAAATTTCAATCTCAGCCAAAGAGCCACGGTCGACTTTTAGAGCACACCGGCTTAATGAAACGTAACGCGGTTCTTGAGAACGTTCCAAATGCTTGTCGAATCTTGACGGATTTCCGATAGAGCTGCAAGGTTTCGAAATAATTCCCTTCGTGGTATTCGATACGAACTGTGCGCCAAGATTACGCGGGAATTACGTGATAGCAGTGGTAAAAGGAACGACGATACTCCCCGTTTACGATACACGATACAAAAGCAAGAGGAAGGCACTGACGGTTCAAATGAGAGCAGAAAAGTGACGTGGAGGAAATACGAATCGAAATCGTGCAGCTGAGATCAAAGCTAGGTAGAATATAGTGCGAAAGGTATATGTGTACGTAAGTTTGAATAAAATAGCGATACACGTCGCTAAACTACCAACGATTTAAAAAGATGCGAAGTTAGTTTGAACGACGAGTAGTAAAAAACAATCTGCTGAAGTTTCTTTGACATTCACGTTCATGCTCTGCTCGATCTTTTTACTACGTAAATTTGTTAATGAGTCTGGGTTAAAATTAATTTCATACAAATGTGAAAAATTTGTAGGATATTTTTACAATTTTTTTGTTGCATTCTACGATCCTTTTTTTTTCACACAGTTCAATCCATAGATATGTTAACGAGCTTGGTTTAAAGTTAATATTACACAAATGTGAAAAATTTGTAGGATATTTTTACGCTTTTTTTATTGATCCTACGATCATATTTTTGTATGTAGTTCAATACATAGATTTGCTCTAATGAGCTTGGTTTAAAATTCATTTCATACAAATGTGAAAAATTTGTAGGATATTTTTACAATTTTTTTGTTGCATTCTACGATCCTTTTTTTTCACGTAGTTCAATCCATGTGATAAGTATAATTATTCGTATAGAATTGTGTAGGCCTGGAATATGAATGAATAATGACCAGGTTTATAATTCTATTGTGACTGCCCATGCTTTTATAATAACTTTTTTTATAGTTATGCCATTTATGATTGGTGGATTTGGTAATTGGTTAATTCCTTTAATAATTGGTTCTCCTGATATAGCTTTCCCTCGGATGAATAATATTAGGTTTTGGTTACTTCCTCCGTCTTTAATTTTATTAATTATAAGAAATTTATTTCAAGTTAGGCCTGGTACTGGACGAACGGTTTATCCTCCTTTATCTTCTTACACTACCGGCCAAAAGTATGGAATCACCTGGCAGTTTACATTAACATTGAATCTGCTACTAATTCTTTATTGATTTGAAATTGATGTTGTGGAGATCAACAGCACTTTACCTCATTTCGATTGAATTGAATGATAAAAAATTCGTTAAAAAATTATTATAAATGCTACCTTTTTTTAGGGAATTTTTGTGCAACTTGCAATGCACAGTGATTCCAAACATTTGGCCGGTAGTGTATGTTTTTTTTAAATAACTGAGGAAATTTCATCGAGAGAACCGCAATTCGAATTAGTTGGCCTGCGTTATTCATATTTTTCTATGTTTAAACTTTCCGTTTATTCTCTCGAATAATAATCTTCTCTTCTGCGTCCAAGTATTCACTCCGTGACAATCTGAATGAAATAAATCAAATAAAAATCACTCGTTAAAGCTAAATGAAGATTTTCTCCAAGTACCAAAAAATGCTCAAACACTGATCACTTGATAATTAAATATAAAAATATTTACAACTAAAACTGTGCTCGAAGCTTTGCGAAAAAATTGTACAAATTTATTAACACATAAAGACATTCTCCGACATTTCCTTGCTCTCCCTTACACCTCCTGCACTCCACAAAACAGAAACTGAAACAACCTTACAGAAGACAAATGGCTCGATGAAAAACGAGGATAAGAGAGTGAAGAATAAAATGAAGAGGGAACGAGGAATGGGATATAACGGGAAAAGAGGGAAGAAGGCTGCAGAAGAAAGGAAACAGAGGAACGTGAGGAAATACCTATAATTGTATTACATTTTCCCGGGTTTCACGTGGAACGAAATCAGGTTGGAAGGGTTGCAGCGGTGGCAAATTCTCAGGAAGAAAGCTGCCATAAATAATGTGCATCTTATTTGACCTGCGGAATAAAGACCTGGAGAATGTTCCATGTTTCATGAAACGTGGAATTATACAAAGTAGCGTGAAACAACGAGACCAAAACGTTAACAACACGTACTATTCGAAACGAAGGAAGAATTCTCTGTGAACGATTCCTCCTGAAGAGTTGCCGAATCTTGATGGATTTTTCTTGGAGCTCCGAAATTTCGAAATAATTCATTTCGGGGTATTCTATGCGAACTGTTGCGCTGAACAGTTAGAGCGATAAAGTCTAAACTCGCAATTAAAAAAAAAAAGAAAGAAAAATTTGAATTTTCTTACGATTGGAAATTCAACATCTCTTTCTGCATTGATCTACATGGAAAATTCTCATTTGATCGTGGATTTATCAGCAGACGCGTCAGCCAAGTAGAATAAGCTGGAAATATTCTCGAGTAGGCTTTGAAAACAGGCAGCCGTGATATCGGCGAAGCTCTGGTCTGTGAAATATAAAACGGAAATTTCTCTCACTTGGGAAAAAACGGCGCAGGCTGTGTCGCGATAACGCCGGGAAAATAGTTTCGCGCTGTCGTAACGATAATGTCTCCTCAAGAAAGACTTCGAAGGAATAGAAGGAATAAATTCGATATTTTTACTTTACATGACTACCATTTCGTCAAAATACACTTTCTCTGCTTCATTCCAGTGGAGACCATAAAAACACTCACACGGATTCAGATTATCTCTGATTTTTCCGTTACAAATAAATACAACAACGCGAATCGTGGCAGCCATTCAGAATGGCACACTGCGGGAAATCTGCAATAACTTGAATAACAATCACCCCAATTGCATAAAAATTGCACCGTATCTTTCTGAAATATGGCCAAAGGTGTGCGAAAAATTTCAAGTCCCTGGGTTCACAATTATCCAATAATCTCTTGTCCTAAATATCGGGCAAAAATGAAGTCTCGAAACGAGAATACCCGCCTAAAAATGTGCAACGCTGCGTGAATTACACGGGGGTTGATTATAATTGCCGTGGAAGTAGAGGGAAATGTCGCGTACAGATGGAAAACGAGATGGAGGAGAATGGTGAAAAATTTTCTGACGTACGAATCGCTAAAAATAACATCGTACGACGAGCACGACCACTGGAGGATAAAACTCGGAATACGTGTTGCTCGGAAGGACATAATAATAGGAAGGACTGGCTGGAATTTGAAATGGAACGCAACTGGCCGACGAGAGTTGAAGCAATGGATGGAAAAGATGCAGAACGCGAGAATTTGTAATAAGCGAGAGCTAGAGAAATTTTTCGAGGATGTTCGGGGACAATGGGTGAAGCTGTACATGTTATTCAGTTCTAATGTGTACGCAGGTTGTAGATATTGTGCTGTCCAAAAGAAGGTATCGTTGCAATGTCATCTTTTTTTTGGTTGATGGTAGAAGTTTATTAAGAATAGAAGGAATTAAAAATATTAAATATATTTGTTTTCGTTAAGATTCTATTATCTAAGAATATTATCGTATATCCTTTTTTTAGACGCAGAAGAATGGTTCCGATATAAAAAGTGTATTTCTGTCGAAAGAATTTAATACGATGTGAAAAAAAAAGGGTTTCGTGACAGTAAAAGCTTATAGAACTCGCAGAGATGAACGGAAAAAAATATGCTGTTAACGTAGATTTTCCATTCAACCCCGATGGAGGTAAAACGAAGTGAAAAGGATCGATGATTTCAAGTCGGACTTTTATTTCTGCTTTCCGCCGATGTATTCCACGCACAGTAATATCTCTCGCACTGTCGCCCTGCTTGGAACCGAAAGGGGTCAGTTTGGATAGAGGAGACACGATTTTCAAGGGGTCGAAGCCCGCCTTTGTAGTTTGCCGAAGGAAGACAAGATCAACGAATTAAAGACAAGGCTGAAACCGAGGCAACCGAGGGATTTAAACAGCAGCGTTTTTACTTTGAACTTTTTCTGTACGAAAAAGTTATTAACATATTGATGAGATTGTTCTGATTAAAATGAGACCGAGATCGAGAATCCGTGTCCTCCGAGGTATTGTCCTGGCGTTGATATCGCGATATTACTGTATTTACTTTTCATTTTTAATTCGAACATTAAGTATACGGTTTTATACGAGTTTCCCCTACTTGATAACAGATGATAGATTGTCAATTAATTGGTTTACGTATTATGTGAAGTTTTTACTAGAGAATAACGTAGGAGAAATGATACAAAAGTTTGAAGTGAATTATTTTTCCAAATTTTTGAGTTTTATATTATTATTATTATTCCTAATATTCATAGTACCTAATAGTCAAGTATTACATACTTAACATTCGGGTGTTATATACCTAATATTCAGGCATTATTTCTAATATCCATAATATCCAATATTCAGGTATTATTCCTAATATTCAGGTACTATATACCTAAATTTCAGGTGTTGTATACCTAATATTCAGGCATTATTTCTAATATCCATAGTACCTAATATTCAGGTGTTATTCCTAACATTCATAGTACCTAATGTTCAGGTACTGTATACCTAATATTCAGGTATTATTTCTAATATCCATAGTACCTAATATTCAGGTATTCTTCTGCTGTTCCATCGCATCACACATTCTGCAATCCCACTCCATTACATCGCCACTTATAAAACACCACTCTCTAATTTACAAAACAAGTCCACCAAATAATAACATTTACTTTCAACACCGAAAAACAGCGAAAATTTTCTACAACTCTTTCTTACAATGCGCGAAAGTTTCGAAGAAGCTGTCAGACGAGAGAGGAGTTTAGAAACGCGTTACACGTAATTCCCGTGAAAAACACGCGGGAGGCAAGGAAAGAAGAAGTTCACCGGCGGCGATGCGCGAGTTTCGCAATTTCAAGATCGATTCGAGCACGCACCGACAAACACCGAACGAGGAAGCATTTCGAGGGATTAGGGGGTAATAAAAAAGAAAAAAAAGTAAAAAAAATCAAATGCTACCCGATATTTTCGATTAAAAAGGAAGCCGGAGCGGAAAGTCTGCGGCTCCGCGTTCCAACTAAAGCAAGCGGAGGTGGAAACAATACGAGCTGTACATTTGCCAGTAACAACCAATGGGGAAGGTAAACATCGAGATTCGCGGAATGGGATTTCGACGTGCACAGAGTGCCGCTTGTCGACAGATATTTGCAGCGGCGACATTTTCCAACGAGAGCACGTGTAACACCGATGAACTGTAACTGTGGTATAATATTCCCCGGTGATTCGTAATTTTGCGCACACGCGTCGACACGTACACAGGTACGTGTATGTAAATATTCGAGGAAAGAAGCGTGTTCCGAACTTTCCAACTTCCTCTCGGTTCGAAGATAGTAAATTGTTGAAAAGTTCGCGCTACGTTGCCGTGTAAGCATGAATTTAATATACTTCTCTACTATATAGTTATCGAGAAGTGACGGTCGATACGATTATCAATTGCAAGTACGTGTCATTTTAAGAACGTACTTCGTCAGAAACGTTGACGAATCTAATGGAGAAATGCGTGGCCACAAGAGGAGAAATAGGAATTGAGGAAGTGCTGTAAGTGAAACAGGAGAAGGAATAGGAGAAATGAAAAGAATAGAAAGAGAAAGAAATGGAAGAGAACTAGACCAAAGAAAGGTGCAATAGCGAAGTTAAAATGTAACAAGGATAGGGAGAAGGTAAATAAACAGGTATAAGATCGTATTTTAGAAATCAATAGAGGATAATAAAAATAAAGAAATGAAGATAATTAGTGTAATATAATAGAAGTTAAGACTAGCAAGGTAAGATAGACGTAAAATATTGTAGCTGGAAGTTATCCTAAGCCGAAAGGATTATAATAAATAATAACGTACTTTATCCCTTTAAATGTGACGAGGAAATTTTAAAGTAAAGTCGAATTCAGTCTTAAGAGAGTATTGATCAAATGAATTCTCTGATTTTCATGAATTTAATGAGTTAGAAATTTTTCGAAGGTATCCTGAAAATTTTAGTTATGTTTCTCTTAAACAGTTCAAATATTTTTCAATGGACGTGTGAATAAAGAAAGTGATTTTCGTAATGTAGGAATGTTTACAACTGAAACTAGAAAACGTTTCAATAGAACCTTGACAATATTATGTCAACACGCTTTTTTTTAATATCACACGTCTCACTCTTCTTCTCTCGTTCTCCTGCTTCTGTTAGTTTACTTTGATCCCCGATGCGACCACACATTCCATGCCAACTCGCACCGGCTCAATCAAATTGTAAATACAAAAATAATCAATAAAGCAACAAACCAAGTAGTAGTAACACAAGTAACAATATAATTAACAATAACACAATTCCTACGTAATATACTTCATCCCTTAAATAAGAAGAGAAGGATAATTCAAATTTAGTCTTAAGAAGGAATTCAAAAATTAATTCTCCTATTTTAATGCGTTTAACGAGCTCGAAACACATCCTGAAAATTTTCAATCAATTTCTCTTGAACAGCTGAACCACGTTTAAATGGACGTGTAAATAAACGAAGCAAGTATTTACGTAATACCAAACTCTCATTGTTAAAAATACATTTCAAGCACACCCTTTTAACCATTACTTCTTTCGTTTCAAATGAAATACACGGTTTGCCCCGCGAACCGGCGCGCAAACGTTGTTTTCAACCGAGAATCTGCGCTATTTTACCCGTAAAAATACGAAACGTTCCTTCTCATACTTAAAGCGTATTAAATTTCTAACCGGTAATGTTCGCGTTGCGTTTCAAATGTACAACTTGGCAAATAATTGTATATAATTCTAATTATTATAAATATACCGTATCGCAACGTGAATTTAAGTAAATTAGGCTGAACTGTAATGTACGAACGTTGCTTCAGTTTGAAATAGTTTCACTAAACACAGAATTCGCAGAGAAAATAACATAATGTGTACAGTTATAACTGTCAAGTGTGAAGTAAAGAAAATATACCATACAATCTATTTCATGATATTGTAAAAAACAAACGCTAATAACATAATAACTATAACTTTACTATGGCTGTTTTTAATCTATGACCACAGGTCGACCTGATTTTTAATCCCTACGCAATTAATTTAACCACCAGTAAGTAACGAGAACGCTGAAACCTATGTTTCCATTGAAGAATATTGTAAAAACGTATAAATTGTTAGATGCAATGTTATAACAAATTGTCGGAAGTATAAATTTAGAACAAAATTGTGAAAATTGATTAATTATACCATGTTACGGTACAGGTCAACTTGATTTTTAATCGTTATAATCTTTAAATTCAGTGTGAATAGAGAAAATGTGTAATATAATTTATTTCATGGTATTGTAACAAGCAAACGTTGAATACATTTTTCATTCGTGTAAGAAGAATTATTTAACACGATAAATTTAGCTGTACTATGGTTATTTTTAATCTACGACCACAGGTCAACCTGATTTTTAATCCCTACGAAATTAATTTAACCACGAGTAAGTAACGAGAACGCTAAAACCTATGTTTCCATTGAAGAATATTGTAAAAACGTATAAATTGTTATATGCAATGTTATAACAAATTGTCGGAAGTATAAATTTTTAATAAAATTGTGAAAATTGATAAATTATACCGTGTTACGATATCGGAAATCTCCCGCGAAAATCTCCCGCGAAAATTTCCCGCCTGACCTAACCGACGATTTTGCTAATGACTTTGGGGAGAGGGTACCGCAGGTATATAAGGACCCGCCGATGTCCCGCGAAATCATTTACCCTTTATACTGGGCCCTAGACACTTCGCGGCGTATTTTGACCTGAAGGTTCTGAGATGTGAATAGAGTGGTCGGGGGCTACTAGCTAGTCTATGTCCACCCTGTACACACTCAGCCTTCTTGTAACACTTGTATACATTAGAATCAATTAGAATTTCTATTACTAATTATTAAACAAATTTTAACAATTACCGGCACTCGCTAGGCACGTAATATCAGACTTTAAATACTCGACTTCGAACTTCGGTTTAGTCATAATTCTATTAATGTTATAATAACGTATAATTTATTAATTTTCACAATTTTATTATTAATTTATACTTCCAAAAATTTGTTAAAACATTACATATTATTATTTATACATTTTTGCAAGTTTCTTTGACAAATAAGTACGTTTCAACGATCTTATTACTTTCTCGTTGTGAAATCAAGTTCGGAGGATTAAAAATCAGGTTGACCCTTGGTCGTAAATTTAAAATAGCCATAGTGAAGGTGAAATTATTATTTTAAATAAATGTTTCTATACGAATTAAGAATCTATTCAACGTTTGTTTGTTGCAATACCGTGAAATAAATTGTATTATATATTTTCTCAGTTTAGACTGAATTTAAAGTTCGTAAGGATTAGAAATCAGGTTGACCTGTGGTCGTAGATTAAAAATAGCCATAGTGAAGGTAAAATTATTACGTTAAATAATTGTTTTTATACGAATTAAATATTTATTCAACGTTTATTTGTTGCAATACTGTGAAATAAATTGTGTTATATATTTTCTCAGTTTAGACTGAATTTAAAGTTCGTAAGGATTAGATATCAGGTTGACCTGTGGTCGTAGATTAAGAATAGCCATAGTGAAGGTAAAATTATTACGTTAAATAATTGTTTTTATACGAATTAAATATTGATTCAACGTTTATTTGTTGCAATACCGTGAAATAAATTGTATTATATATTTTTTCTGTTTACACTAAATTTAAAGTTCTGTTTACATGTTATAACAATTAGAATGTTGACGTTTTGCCGTTTCACGGTTTTTCCTCTGTTAATTATGTGTTTATAAATCATTTCAAACTAAAGCAGCACCATGCCCACCCTTATTTAAACCGTCTCAGTAGTTTACCGTAATTAATAATCTATTTTCGGAATTTATGCGAGAATTTTTGAATTTTAGTAAATACTAGAGTCAGTGCATCGCGTATTCAAATAATAGCTTCATCCCTAGTTCGTTTATTATTTAATATTTTTACGCGTTTAACTTAGATATTCTAGAATCGAGAAAGATATGAATTCGCGTGTTTTCTTTTGATTCTTTCAATTACGCTGAAACCTATGTTTCCATTGAAGAAATTTCTATCGTTACATTTAATTCTAATTGTTTAGCAACTTTTCTGCTGCTATCGACCCTACATTTTACTGACACTTGTCGAATCGACCCTACATTTTACTGACACTTGTGGAATCGACCCTACATTTTTTCTTTTTTTACGTGGAGGTAGGCCGACTCTATGTGATAAACAATTGGCAAAAGTCGTACCGCGAGAAAGTAATAAGATCGTTGAAACGTGGTTATTTATTGAAGGAAGTTGCAAAAGTGTGTTCTCTTGAATTTCGAAAATGCGGCGGAATAAAATTTTTGCTTGCGTCTCGTGATAGGAAAAAAGGGAGAAACAACCGCTGAACAAACAAACGAAGCAACGTGAAACATCGAGCGGTTAAGGGAGGGGGAAAAATGCGAGATTACAGGGATTCAAATGGGAAAAAGTTATTTTTTCCCGCGGACCAGACGAGCCGAGATAAGTGATATTTAAAGAGACAAGCGTGCCGTCGATGAGGGAGAAACAGCCCAGCGGAATACACTCGGACAGAGTTGCGCTCAAATATTTCCTCTGCAAATATGCCACGGACCAGGAAACGCTATTCCATATTCGCGAATATAATTACGAGGAATCGAATCGCGATGTGCATCAACCACGTCGTTGCTATACAGAGTGATGCCCTTAATATCTGCACTCGTTTCAGAGATAGACTCGGAAATGATGAGAAAAGAAAGTTTAGAAAGATGTGTAAGTATTACAAAAGGTAAACTTTACTTTTCGCAAAATGTTAATAAAAATACTGTACTTCTGCTGTTGTTACATTTAACCCTCATACGTTCCTCAGAAACAATTACGCGAGAGATCCTCGGGTGAGATTTCACCCATTGTCGCTCTATATCTTTTACGCTACGTTTCGTTGAAAGTTAGTTAAATTTGTGAATTTCAGATACACGAAGTGATAACACATTCGGAAAAAAATCAAACATAGTACAGGATCTGGAAAGAGGCTATGGGTGAATTTTCACCGGAGGAGCGTGTGAGGGTTAACAGAGACAAATGAATTATAGGCGAAACTGCTTGCAAGAGATCATACCGAAGTGATGATCACCGATATTGATGAAACATTGGTATGTACCGAGTAGTATTAAAAAGAATATTTAACACGTTTTTTTTTATCGACAATCGTCCACATTGAAGAGATGAAAATCACCTTCATTTTTTATTTTCCAAATTTGTTGTTGGAAAATACAAAATTCGTCAAGTTAGACTATATCTCTATTTCTAATAGTTTTCAAGATATTAGAGTAAACACATTTACTACCTCAAACTTTGAGGGCGATTTTCACCCCTTCACTGTGAACGATTGAAGAAAAAGAAATACGTGTCGTACATTAAAGTATCATCAAAATCGATGACTATCACGATGATGTTTAGTGTGTAATAACTGAAACTACTGGACATGGTAATGGAAGATATAAGGTGGACGATAAAAGACTCAAGTAGGTTAATAAAAGGACATTCACAAATGTAATTTCCACTAATAATTTTCTTGCAAAAATTCATATTACACTTGAAAACTAATTTATTTAGAAAACTAGAGGGAACAGTCTCGATAATCAATATCTCATGCAAATATCTTTATATGTTAGTAAACATAATCAAAGTGTATTTAACCCTCTACAGCGCCATATGACTTTAAAGTTACGTATCCATTTATCTATATTTTATAAGTTTCTATACTGTTACATTATCATCAGTCAATTTCTTCACAACAATTATTCATTCTCGCTTCTCCAATAAAAACATAAAATCGTAATCAATCATAACTTCTCTTCTCAGGAACAAAGAAAAATCAGTTTTCAGAGGACTAGGTTCGCAGAACCTTCGCAGAAGATGCTCAAAATAACCACCTAACATTTCTACATAAACGAATAGAAATCTTGCCGCTGCTCTTGTTACTCTACATAAATAATTCTAGGTGTTCTTTCAATTTCTCGGGAACCCTATTCAATTCTCTAAGAAATACTTCAACATTCGCTAGATCCATCCTTAACCCTTTCGCGACCGAAGAATTTTTCATTTATCTATCGACCATCGCTTCTATAATATCTACTAAATTAAGATGAATTTCTATTCGAGTACTCAAATGGTACGTATGCGTCCCTCTAGTCACGAATGTAGATCCTAATGTATTTGTTTAGTTGCAAACTTCTCCCGACGGCTTGCTGACGTGGGAAAGGGTTTTATACAAAACTTACGTCGATTCACCTTGGTTAGGTGTTTTTATTATTGACTGTTACGTCAAAGACTGGTTACACTATTTTCTATCAATCGTTACTAGTCTCTTGGCGAGACTACTATTCGCTGTCTCTTGTTGAGACTTCTATTTTGTACCGGGCCTTGTGGCCTTCTCTGTTGAACCGTTGCAAGCCTTCGTGGTCCGTCTCCACGAAGGCTGCATTCCTCGCCGAATCACCCTGATTGATGATTCCCAAAACGATTTTCCACCAATCAGTTTTTCTCCGATGCATCGACACCCCCTTCCCGTTGCGCCCTAAACGCGCTATTTTAGGGAAGGCGAAGAGGTGTTCGGAATGTTTGGGAATCCTGTGGAGTCTCCGCGAAGTCGAGAGTTTCTCGCGTGAAGTGGGCCCAGCTAAGAAATATCGAGGCCCGCTTGTCCCTTGAACTCCTGGAGACTCCAGGATTTATGGCCTCTCGAGTCCTAGTGACCGAGTGTCGCACGCAACGCGAAAAGGGACACCTTTGTCCCAATTAAACAAAATACTTGCCTGCAACGTAACCACTTTTGAAGCCATAAATCCGGCTACAGGATTCCCTCAGGTTTTTCCTATTTACGACTAAACAGTATTACAAAACACCCCGAGTATTACATCACAAGCGAGAAACGGACGATCCAGCGTTAAATCAACGATACTTCCAATAAAATTCGAAGTCACTTGGGAAAAATTTCCACGAGAAATCCCATCACAGATCATGGGCTACTTTATTCCATTAACATTTCGCCTTTTCCCACGCCCTCCAACCCTCCGTTGAAGGAAAGATCCAGTTGAATCGTCGAATATCTCTAGCGGACGGCGAAATCCCAGAGAAGTAATTAAAAAATCTCCGACGAGAAACATAACTCTACATCTCTCGCACAATTACACGGGGAAAGGTGTGCGAGGGGGGCGATACAAGGGGGAACCTCAAAGGAGACAAAGTGTCTTAAAAAGTTGCCTGTTACAATTTCAAACGGGGGAGGGAAAATAAGAGCGGCTGGCTTAATTTCATCCGGTCCCTTTCATTCTTTTAGCCAGATAATCCCTCATCGCTCATAAAATCTCGTTAATCCGAGCCCCATAGGAAAAAGAAAATCTCCCTCTCTCTCTCTCTTTACCTTTCTGCCCGTTTCTAACCGTCTGTTTCGGGCGCGGCAGTACTTCTATCACCGGGTTTTCTTCGACGCGGCCGCTAAATTATTCAGACTGGGAAGTTTTACTAAAGTTGGAGAAAAAGAGACGTGTCAGTGACGCGTAGAACGTTATACGCGCGAGCCAAGATAATCTTAGCGAATATTCTCTGTTCTCCTTTGTCCGGATGATGTTTCTCATACTTGATAACTAGGGAAGTTTATTGTCGCGCTGCTTCGTCAGCAAAGCGAATAAAGAACGCGATGTATCTCGATTAACGACCAGCCTTGTTCGAAATATATTTTAAATTTTATAATTAAACGTTAAATTTTTGCATTTTAACGTTGGAAATATTTTAAATTGTACTTCGATTTTTGGGGGAATTTTAGACCGCCCGATTATTTGCCATTTTTAATCAGAGCTTCTGTACGTGTTTATCAAACTTTTGCATTTTTCATTTTTTAAATCACCCTTCCATTTTGAAGAGGATTTTAAAGTGGCAAATTATTTGTCATTATTAGTAAGAGCTTCCATACATATGTTTATCAAATTTTTGCCTTTTAAATTTTTTAAATTATTGTTCCATTTTTGAGGGAATTTTAGAGTGACAAATTATTCGTCATTTTTGGTCAGAGCTTCTATACATATATTTTTCGATACTTAACCACGGTTTTAAAGTAAATCATAGATATTCCAAAATTGAAATTCTTTTTAAAAAAAACCACTTCTTGATGGTAATTTGCTATGGATCGTCTGAAATATCGTTAACCCAGTTTTCAATTAACCAGCTGATCAATTTTAAGATGAAGAAGAAAATGCTTTGGCGTAATATTTGAACGACAGCCAATATCCATGTTGACACTGTAAGGATGCCTCGATATTTCCAAGGTTTCCCTGTTTTTTCGCAAAAGTACCACTTCGGTTTTACCAGATAATCCGTACTAATAATGTCCTTTCTTGACCCACTTCACTTTTTCCAGATTCCTCTTTAAAGCTGATTTCATTCGAATCCAATATTTTGCAAATTTTGCAATATTAAAATTTCCAAAAAATTATCATTATTCGACGCTTCTTCCAAAAGCAATCTAACTGTGGTTTTCGTTTGCTCGATACAAACACTATACTAATCGCAAGAAACCGGAATCGTTAAAGTCTCCGGAATCTTATTTGTCAGGGGAGAGAGATGAGAGGGGATCGGATTTTTCGAGAAAAGCAAGGGGCAATCAACGAATTTACCAGCGAGGCCTGCATTCGAAGGCCTTGAAGGCGTCGCGTGTGTTTTGTAACGACGGTATGATTGATAATGGGGCATTACCATGATATTTCCATTTGTTTTAAAGCTCTCGTGTACACAGAAAGGGTCAAAGCCGAGTTATTCCCGTTTTTCGCATGATTAAATCGCTCGTCTAAATTCAAACCTTCTCGTAGAGGATATTTCGCCGCACACGGCCTGTAATATCATCTATACACACACATATATATATATATATGTATACGTAAAATAATTGATCTATTAATAATGTCGAAAATTCTATCGACGCGGCTCGATCGCCATTTTTTTTCCGTCCGATAGGCGAAGTTCGATTTAATTGAATTTCGTAACTACGCTCGACGACGCCTGGCGTAATGTTTGAAGTTGAAAAATCAATTGGAACACGCTGCGCGTTGAAAACGTTACGCTTCTTCATTCGTTTTGGACGCAATATACGCGCAATTAACATCAATTTTCGCGCAACGCTTGAAACTCGACATATTTCCTACTATTCGATAGCCTGTAATTAGAAAAGTAACTACAGGGTGGATTCGTGAAACTTTTGGATAGAACGCGAGTTTAAACAGAAGTATAGCATTCTTTGACAGTATGTTCTGGTTACGGTTTATATTAGATGAACAGCGTATAGTTATTAAATGCTCGTTAACTTTATGAGCTCTGCTAAGTGGGAATATTAAATTTCTCGTGAACAGTGTATTAGTCTCTAGATCACCATTTTCAACATAATTCGCCATCGTAACATACGAACAACAAAGTGCAGATAACTAACTGCAGATAATTGAAGGTTTAATATTAACTTCTCGTTCACTCGGTAATTTTACCACGGCTTTGCGAACAAAATTATGTCCATCGAACATTTCAATTAGAACTTCTATCTACCTACGTATTAAATTTATATAGAAGCTTATATTATTTCATTTCTACCATTTAAGCAAACACTTTCGTTAACTGCTTGCAAAGTGAATAAAAATTTTTACTTCTTTACTATTTTCTAAATGACTACGAAAAGGTTAGCTTTAATTTTACGCAGTATACGTTACGGTTCGTAGAAATTTTCAACTATATTTCCGTAGCTTATTAACTCTAACTTCGAATAAACTGTAGCTATCTGCAACATCATACAGCCCGACAAACACTTCAATAAGTAATCACACCCTGCTCGATGCGCCTTGTAACAAGCCGCTGACCTCGACATCCGCCACTTTCGAGGTTAGCATTGCAAGCACTCAGAGGCCTCTAGTCGCGCCGTCTAAAGAATTATAATAGAAACGCAGTCGATTCCGTTCGTGTAACACACGCGCGACTTGCTACACCGACGTATCGGAACGAAGGAGCCGTCTGAAAAGTTTCTACTCGAAGCAGCGGCTTCCAATAGCTCTTCTCAACGCGCGCCATGTGCGCTCATCGACGACTGAGAGAGGTCGATACGAACTAATTTCCTTTTCACCGTTATAACAAACACGCTTTTATCCCCCCCCTAGACGACTGGACGGTAACCCCGGCATGGGGTACATTAAGGTTAAGAGTGGTGAAATTCACGTACCTGTTCGAGTCGTGACACGCGATGCTCTCGTCGAAGCTCAGCAAGTATTATTATGCCGGTTTGCTTCATGATTTCTGTACCACCCGATTGCGATAGTCGATCCTTGGCTGGGCTGGATCATCTCTCGAGGAACTTCGTCGAGTATCACCAGAACTGTGTTCACATCACTCGAGTGTAATTACTGTTTCAACGACACTCTTCGAAACTGCCCGGAAGAAGTAACTACTATCGTCGAACCGGAGAGCGAAAACAAAACAGGTGCGTCGACCTCTGTCCCTCTCGCCCCGGTTCGACGCTCTGTCTTCGTCGCACTCACAACGTAAAGAACGAGTGAGATACTCTGCTCGTCGAATTCCGCGTGTCCTCTACCGGCTTCCCCGTCGATATTTGAACAACCGAGTAAACGAAGAAGGAAACACAATCTTTTCCTAGTAAAGCTTTTCTCCGAAATCTCCTCAAAGTCGATGCTCTCTGTTTACTTGCTCTACACCATTGACCGACAGCTGCAGACGTTTCTTGTGGGCAAAAAAACTTGTTTTCTTTTTTACCTTGTTATTCCACGACTATCCATCACACTATTTCCAATAAAATTTGCTGTTCCACCGAACGAACAATTATTCCTCGATACTTTGAATAATCGTTACACTGTGTACAATAATTCAACCGTTACACCCGTTCGTCGTTCGTTTTTCGAATCGATACTGTCATCGATTACGCGGTTACTAGATCGAAACTCGACAACCTGTCGCCGAATTCTCATGGAGATTCGCCTATTGACAGATCGCCCTTAATCGTCACTCGTTTTTCATTTCTAACGAAGCAAAAATTCTATGTCGATGATTTAACGATAGTTCCACGACGATCGTTTCACGAGAAGCGGAAAAAGTTCGTGATACGAGTTCGTATGGACGGTCTGTTTGGGCTTCGTCCTGTTGCTTCGTCTTCCCTGGCTTGCTGGGGGGAGATAGAGGGGGAAACGTTGATACTCGCGGGCTTGCAGAGCGTCGCGACACCGACAAGCCGGCTGGACGTTCGTCGTACGACTAGACCGGGTTCTTGCCGTTGACCTGGACCCGCCTTGCGGCGCTTGCGCCGCGCCGCCAAATTACTGCCCTATCCGGAAAACCGTCCGGTGCATGACGCAACGCATCGTAACGCCCTACGCCGTTATTTTCGCGTCCGCGTGCATCCGTTCGACGTACGCATTTTTCGCGCCACGCACTCGCTGCGAATCTAACCAAACTTTTTCAAACATCGATTGCTCGGTGGTGGTCGAAGTGGTGGGAAGACATATCGAGCGAGTGGCGATAGATCACATCGTACGTGAGTAACCTTTTGTGTTTCACGTGGAAACTTTCCGTCGTTCGTGTTTGATGTGCAAATTTGCCAAACTCGGTTTGCAAGTTGGTGTTTACCTTCAGTTTGCCAGTAAGTGAATACGAATAGCGCCCAGATGAGTAGAAATCGTATATATGAATGTATATATACGTATTTACCGATTCTCCAAGATTATTCGAAACAGTGTGAAAAGATTTGAATAGAGAGGGGGAGTTACTTTAGAATTGTAGAGGGAGTTGCGTGTTTCGTGTGTTGTCGTTCTTTAGTGTTCTCTTCGTACAAGAAGTATTGGAATACTGGAAGTAAGGTAAATAGAATTTTATATTCTTTATGCTCAAAATAACGGGGTATTATGGATACTGCGTAATATTTAAGATATCTTTATTACCCTACTGCGTATGTTTGATATCATATATTAAGACAGCGCCAGACCACGTGACGCAATATAACCTGAAACGAACATATGTCACCAAAAAGTGTTAGCATAACGAACAAATTTCTGCACAAGAGTAATAATACAAATCAAAAATGTACAATACAAATTTAAAAAATATATTCCATTCTTTATATGTGTAGTTTCAAAGCACTGCGTAATAAACATGAAAATATGTTCGAATCTTTTCAACAGTAATGAAAAATTAATTTTAAATAGTACGATACTTTTGAAATGGATAGAAGCAAACGTTACGACCTGTTCTTTGCGAAAGTTTAATTAAAAAGAATACCAGTTATTTGATCGTCGATATGAAAGCAGTACGAGCCGCAAAAATTGTTTTCTTTATACGTAAAGACAGAGCTTTCGAGTCTTTCACATCGATCGCGCGCTTTTCTAACGTGCCGCTGATTCCCCTTCGTGTTTTTACAACGGAAGTAAATTTTTGAGATAATAATATAAGAGAGTAGAAGAGAAGATAATGGACTTCGGAGACGAGCGGTCAACCTGATAAAGAAATACTTTGCTGAAAAGAAAAATGTACAAAAACGTACGAGCATAGAGCCTCAGAGATTAAGTTACGTTAACCTAACTTTTTCTCCCGAACAACTAACGCAGAATTTCAACGAAAAATACACCATTGTAAAGATCACATAAGTAAAAATCTCAAATTGTTTGCTTTCTAAGCAAACTTCGTTGTTCTTAGCGTGGTATGGAAGAATAAACACATGTCAAATTTATATAGTGTCAGAGAATATGAAACGTTAATGGAAGGGTTATTACGATGGACGTAGAATGTGGATTCACAAAATTTCTCTTCATCTGAATTACACCACCTGCATTATGTGGGTCAATTTTCTTGAAACACTCGCTTCTGTAGCTCATTCACAACTGTCTAAAAAATGCACTCTTCTATATGCATATCTACTATGCATATATATATATATGTATACACATTCATTTTCCTAACCTCTTAACGCTCGTGTCTAATCCTCTAAATAGTGCAATTTTGTTTAATTATTTTCTTTCACTTTCCATATTGCGCTCTCCTTTCTATTCTATGACAAAAGTGCAAGTTACAGTATTATAAATAAATGGGAAACTTGTTTCTACACACCTAGGAAATAATTAAAAAAAAATGAAATTGATAGTATTTGGCATGCTATCAAATTGAGAAAAATGTAAACGTTAAGAAACCACAAATGCAGTCGGTGTTATCTTGAAAAATCCAAGAAAGTGAATTAAACTTGTACAAAGTATTATTTTCAATAATCTGCTAAATCGTCCAGGAGCAAAGTTTATTGCACGGTAATTTTCGTAGAAAATATTGAGAAAAAACAGAGAGAAAACCTCTGTTTCGTCGAACTTATAACCGACTCCAGCTTTTTCTACCCAAAGCTCTACACGATAATGCTTTCGAGTAAACGCTTCGGGTAGGAAATAAAATGTCGTTTCGTGACTGTGTTACGGGGCGAAAATTTAGAGGAGTCACTGGTACACCGGTGTATATAAGCTTCAGAAACCCTTCAATTACATCGAAAATAAAAGTATCCTTGCGCTCGTATCTCGCGATGTAATACATCGCGGTGAATTTCGAAGATGAAAAGTAGAGAAAAGTCACTTTTATCGCGGAGAACAAAAACTCGTATTGAATTTTTCGTATTACATACCGGGTGACTTTAAGAAACGACGAACGTCGCTGCAACTTTGTTCGATGCAGAACTTGCAAGACAGATATGAGACAGGGGGTGACAGATAAAACTTTCCCTCCGTTGCAGCGGACGTATCCGACTTTGAATTGCTATTAGCTACTCGATTCGCGAATCACCAGGTGGAGGTAATGAGAGGGAAATTTAATACGGGGAAAGTTGTGCCAAAGAACGAGTCAAGAACGAATTCTCGTAACTTAGAAAATCGTGACTGGACTAACCCAGGGGGCATTTCGATTTCGCAATCTTTGGGGAAGTTCGATCCCTCGCCGCTTGCAAATCCTCCACATGGTTGGATGTAGTAACTTGTACGAATGATATAGTGGAAATATTAAAGGTTAAAAGTTTATGTGAATTAGTATTTACCGAGTATTTGTAAGATTGTAAAAGTGAACTACATTCGTTCTGTAGGTTTCATCTTGTGTAGGATCTTTTTGAAAATAGGTTTAGAATTTATAGGGTCAATGATGTACAGGGTGAGCCAAGTAAAAGAGGTCGTTCAACTATCTTCTTTAGCTATGGTTGTACGAGAACATTTGTTATATGTAATTTAAATGGTTTCAAAGAGTGATTACGATGGAAGAATAATTGTTTTTATAAATTCCATTTTTAGTCAAATGTGATATACCAGATTTTAAATCATATATGAAACTTCCTTTCCTTTTAGCATTTCTTCTATGATGATAATTTTTCTTCAGTCTTGTCCGCCCTTTGAAACCATATAAATTGCTTATGAAAATTTTCTCGTACCACGATAGAGAAGATGATTAGGTGATCTGTTTCACGCGATCCACCCAGTGAAGTGATAAATAAATATTCTTAACGAGTGTGATATTTTAAAATTATGTAAAATTATGCGCACAACACGCAGACGACTTAAATCTTTCGAAGATTTGTTCAGTGTTGCCTGAAATTTTTATATTTTCTATCTCATCGTACACTCTGATAACACTTAAAAATTTCAATTCGTTAAATCGAACACGGATCATCAAAGACCTTACACTATCTATCAAAGGTAAATTACTAAAAGAGGAGAATAATAAATTTGAACATTTTCATGGTAACACGATGAAGAAGAGTGAAATTTGATACATCGGAAATTCGGTTAAAACGCTTCTGCCTATACGCTCTCGGCGTTTAAACCGCGTTTTCACCCCCTTCCGCGTTTGCCCTTCCGTTTCTCGTCGATTTTTCGACGCTGAAAATAAATAGCCAAAGGTGGAGTTTAATCGCGCGGCAAGTTGTCCCGCGTCATTGAGAATCCCGCAAATTGCCTTACACCGTGGCGCGTCTATTATAACAAACGATCCGGCCGGAAATTAGCTTTCAAATTGCCGGCAACAAATTCGGGCGCACCGTGGCGGACGCAAAAGCGAGTTGTAGACGCGGCAGCTAGCTTTTCTGAAGCGTTTGCAGCTTAAACGAATAGCCTGAGGCGCAACCCAAGTAATTTCAGCGTGAAAGTAATTCGAGAGGGGTCGACGGTGCTCCGTTTCAAAGAGCGCCGCGGCGAAAAGC
>NW_017100385.1:1384117-1393915 GCF_001263275.1 Habropoda laboriosa | reverse complement strand
TTACCTCGAACGCAATTGGACACGTGGTAAAGCTCCCTCTGTGATAATTGACACGTACACGTGGCTCTGTGTATTTTCTTTCACGGTGGTTCCTGTCTCGCTTGGATTTTTTTCTGGCAATTTACACCAAGTGGAGAAACAGAGAGCTCGTGTATTTCGATGATTTTACGTTTGTATTAGGGATGATAGGCTATTTTAGACTTTCGGAAGTTTTTATTCTGCGCTTTTGGAATATTGTTAGCAAAGTTTTTGGAATGATTGCAGAGGTGCGAACGTAACAAATCGTTCGAGGCACTTTCTCTGTTAGAATACACGGTTTTTTAACAAAAAATTGTGACGAAGCGCTGAGAAAGCACCAGAGAATCCCCATTTTTTGGACACTTTTATGTCAACATACGTTTCCAAGTTAAAACTTAAAAAGAATTAAAGCTTCAAGCAACCGTGAACATTTTGTTTGCTCTCGCAGGGGTTAAAGAAACTTCTCCTTCCTAAGAAACTTAACCCTTTGCACTCGAGTGGGGACTGAGAAGCGACATTGTGTTCTACTATTTGGTAAATAATTAAAATATATTTGTCAATATACGTATGGTATGATTTACTTCGAAGGTAATAGGCTATAGTAAAAGGATCTTCGAGTGCAAAGGGTTAATGTTCTCAATTAAAAAAAAAAAATATTCACTTTCCTGTCAGCTGCACAATTCATACAATCGAACTTTTCCAAAAATCCTCATTTTCCCGCTCTCGACGAGTGATGCGAGACAAAATGTTTAAAACTTCACCCTGGAACAAATAGCCAGTTTCACTCGGCTCGTCGCCAGTATCCCTTTCAAACGAACCTTTTCCAATCGCTCGTAGTCGGAAGCGAAGCGCTGGCAATTTTTAGGAACGATTTAGCTGGAATTCTCAGCAACAAGTGTTGGATGTACGATTGCACGCCGCGTGGGCCGCGACTATTATTTGCGATTCAGTCTCTCTCTCTCTCCCGCTTCTTCTCTGTACTCTCATTGTGCCGCTGTAGGACAGAAGTCTATCGCGAGCCGCGCACACCACGATCGTTAATCCGATCTCACGTGCTGCACGCGTACACGCGTTTTATCGAACAGAGAGCACTCTGCCCCGGTACTAATAATGTCAGATGCAACGGGACACTTCGTGAAGTGCGTCGATATGCTCTGGCGGCCGTGATGCGTCGACGTAAAGTCCCGCGGGATATATGG
Source organism: Habropoda laboriosa (assembly GCF_001263275.1). Taxonomy (NCBI): domain Eukaryota; kingdom Metazoa; phylum Arthropoda; class Insecta; order Hymenoptera; family Apidae; genus Habropoda; species Habropoda laboriosa. Next base: position 1,392,698 of record NW_017100385.1, on the reverse strand, counting down.
AGTATAATTCAGAACCGATGTCCGACAGATCCATCGAATCGGTGACTTCTTGTCGTTCAGCACAAACGGGACCAAGACGTCAAGCGTTCGTGTGAAAGCGGGGAAAAAGTTGGAAAGCTGTGGATGTTTGAATGTTTATCGATTCGTTTGCTAGCGGAAGGACACCATGTATATACAGGTTTTTTTGAGAAACACTGATTTTCACAGGTACGTGCTGTTCTTGTAGAAATTAATCTTGTTCGTTGCAAATTAATTTGTGGGTGGAAGTGAATTTACACTTCGACATTTCTTGGATTTTAACGAAGCAAAGAATCCGATTAATTTAAAGAAATTTGAAGGTATGTATTTGAAATCTAATACAGCATATCTCGGATGAATATATTTTTCACAACACTTCATAATTTTGGTGAAGAAATGTTTTTCGTTGCTCCGGAATAATCGCAATCTCTGCACCCTCCAAGATTAATTCGTTCAACTCCGAGAGAATTATATCGTCTTGCATTTGTCACTTTTTATTTGCTGTGAATATTCGTCTTGTAAGAATCTAGATCTGAATTTAATTTCTCTTTGGATTATTATTTTCACTATAATTTTTCTCATAATTAACCCTTTGAGTACCAGTCTCGTTGAAATTAAAAATTGCAAAATAGCCTGCCATTATCGTCATTTGTAAACTCATCAAAATTATGCCTTCTACGTGCGAGGATACAAAGCACAGAGTGTCTGAAAGGGAATTTTAACTTGCGTAAAAATTTACAATGCATGCAGGAAGAATAAGTGGCGGAGCGACTCGAACGTCGAATGTTCTTGATTGCGTTAAATCGGTTCAAGGCGGTCCGCAGTTTTATGTATTGGAAACTTATCGAAGCAACGTGAATGCAGTTCGATGACCCGGATATTGTCATTATTAATGAACAGGTCGATTGGAAAAGACGTGCAGTAGGGTAGGCCGTGGCGGGAAGAAAGAATTTTCACCGCGCATAAATCAAACGAAGCCAATGTAATCGTATCTTTTATGCTCAGCCGAGCTCCTGGAAAAAGTTCTCCGGCGGATGGAATAAATTTTCACGTCAAAATTGGAAATACCGGCGATCAAGCGCGTATCGCAACCCTTCGATAATTAAAATTTAAATACGCCAATCCTCCCGCACGTTCGACACTTATACGAAATAAATCTAATCCATGTACACGTGTACAAACATTGTACAGAATGGCTGCTGTAGTATCAAGTTGAACATTGATTTAATACATAATTTTGCATATTAAATATTTCTTTTTCTACATTCTACATATTCAAACAATGATATAATCCTTAAAACGATCTTGCTCTCTAAAATTTTCAACCAAACGTGAAACTTTCTTTCATCTTTCGCCATTTCTTGCGATCTCTTCCGTCTTATTCGCCCTTTGAAACCATTTAAATTACGAATAAAAAATTTTCTCGCACCACTATAGCTAGAGAAGATGATTAGGTGGCCTGTTCTACGCGACCCACCCCGTATAATTCTAGAATTCCTATTCTGCGGACACCGTATCTCCTCTTCCTAAATTATTCGTCACTTCTGAGGAACATGGAAAGTTACCATTTCTCATCCCAAAAGGAAATTGAAAAAGAATTTGAATCGAAAGATAAAAAATAGTTTCAGACACGCAAACCCCTCGAAATTTCCAAATTTTACGAATTAAAATCGTTAAACGTCTCGCGAAACACATGTCAAAAATCATTTAACACTTCACACAACGTTTCACGACCTAAAAACGAAGGTTCATAAATCTGTCCAAGAGTCTCGAAGGGAAACGGAGACAAGCAAAGACATTTTCCCGGTGGAGTCTAGGGTCTAGATGGTGTCAGTTGATTAGCGATACGATTCCATTAAGCATCCGGCCAGGTTGGCTGGAATTAATGCTAAAATATTCTGCGCAGACGTTGTTCGTCGTCCGTTCGCTTGGTTCGTCCATCCTTGGCAAACGTCGGCTCGAAATTTCACCGGGCGAGAGACAAGTATCAACCCTTTCGCTGCGACACGCTTCAGATCGAAACTGCTCGCTGTGTACTGAACGAAACAGTTATTATTCAATGCTGGCATAAAAACAAGGATACTACGATTGAAAATCAGCAGTTTCATGATAGTCAAATGTCTGATGCATTCTCGTATTGCCTGACTTTCAGTCGGCGGCGATATTCAATTTGTGCGATAAGAAATTAAAATATTGTATCTATTGGATAGGCGTATATACCGGGTGTTCCAATTTTTTCCGATCGAACTTTGTGAAACTTTGTCAGTATGTTCTATGGGTATAAGTAAGGAAAAAGTGTGGTATAAACATAGGTGGTTTGAAGCTTCGTTAAGAAGTTACAACTGTAATACGAAATGCGAAGGGAATGGTAACAGATGTGCAGTTCTGATACAAAATAGGAATAGATCAACGATATGTATATCTAGTCTGTTTATTCAGGCTGTGTTTACGATTCGAGATCGTTGCATGTGTTGAATGTAACTCCTGCCAGTGCCATTCTTATCTTGTATCATAGCAACCGCAACTTCGTTACCATTTCCTTCGTATTTTTGTTGTAACTCTTTAACGAAGCTTCAAACGACGTATATTTATATGACATGTTTTTCTTACTTATACCCATTGAATACACTGACGAAGTTTGACAAAGTTTCATCGGAAAATACTAGGACACCCTGTATGTGTTCTTTGTAAATGACTTTTACAGAGCGTATATTGTATATACGCTGTTCGTGGCGAAAGGGTTAAATAATCCTCGAGCAGAAACGCACAGTGTAGCCGTGTGGAAAGCCACGCTTAAAAAGACGCTTTTTCGGAGCAGCTGGTGGAGCGTATTTTCCTGTTCCGGTCATGGGTCTCTGCTAAATGGGAGTCTGAACGTTTCGCGACTAGCTGAATATGCGCGAAAACATTGGAACTGGAGCAATAATACGCTGTTTCACGTCTCGAGAACTGGTTAACGTTGAACTGGAAGTTTTTACCGTGTCTCTGATATTTTCCTTTACTTCGTTGGCGTGTAGGAGGGTTTATTGAGACTTCAACTGGAGGCTAGATTTGATATAGTGTCATTGTTCGATGGTAGAACTTTTTGTAAGCATTCTTTTTACGAATGAAGTGCATTTTTTTTTCTGACTCTGATTACGTTTCGTCGGCGATAGTTAAGTTTGTTGGTATTGTTAAGTCGACGTTCTTTTTTTAAAAATCATATTTGACAAACGTGAAGTAGCCTTGCACAAATTGTATAGGTAAGTCCGGGCTGAAATTTCACACAGACGTCAGTTCCATCCTTACTAACGTCTAGAAATTATAAAAAGTCCAACAGCAAAAATCCTTACCGCCAAGTTGGGGTTCAAGCATGGTCGGGCGTCCTCACTCATTCTCCGGCTTGTTCTTCGGTTGGTGGTTTCGATGGAAAGTAGAAATCTGGTCTGATAGGGGTATAAGCTAATAAGCTGAGGCACCCTAAAGTCCTTCTAAGGACGACCCGCGCTAGTTGTATAGGTAAGTCATGCAGAATTAACAGTCGAATAATTCCTTATCTAGGTGTCGTAGAAAAAAGTTTCACTCTGTTACTTTTCGAATTTGATTTTTCAACGTCAATAGTAACTCTTTTTTCTTAACTTCAGCTTCAATTTGTCAATATTACCAAAATCATACAAACGCCGCAGAAACTTTCCAAGAACGTTTAATTCGTGAAACGCGAGAAACGAAGAATCCACAATGCGGAAGGAAGAGAATTCTCGGAAATTCTGTAACAAAAATCTCGTATCAATTTAGCGTAGAGAAACAATCGAATCCACCGAAGCCCGCAAATTTTTTCGAACAACCGAAACAGCTCTGCATCACAAATATTCCAAGCACGTTCGAAAATCCTACACAGTCGTAAAAAACAAAAGGGAGATGCAACGGTTAATTCGCAGGCGAGATTACAAACCGGTGAAACGTGCGTAGTTGCATCCGTGTCGGCGCTCGAACCGCGCGATCGATATTCGCCGAATAGAATTATAAAGTTAACGTAGCCATGCATTTGGATCGGTCGTAAATTCCCAACCGGTGAGCCGGGAATTTGGAAATCCGCGAACCGAACGGAACGGACCCCGGGCTGCTTGTCAATTTGAACGTGGATAGAGTTTCTGATGCGCGTCGTTTGCCCCAACTGAGATTGCAGGAAGTAGAATCGAACGGTTCAAGAAGTTCCGAACGATAGTTCGCGAGCACAACTTCCGTTACTCCGTCTTTTTGCGGATAAATTTTCGGAATTCCTTTTTAATTTCGAGCACAAAATGTTTGTAAATTTACGGTGTAACATTCTTGTTACCAGTTGTTTCTTTTCTCTTGCGTGGCGTAGAATGTTCATTGCGTTCTACCCTAATTTTACTGGCAATGCAAGAATATTTAAGGACGTTCCTTGGAATTATAGAAAGAATCTTTGATTTCTTATTATTTCCACTTTTATTGCTTTTTATTATTATTCTATATTCATTAAAATCGTCAGACTAAAATTTACGGTGGTAAGTTCCTTGTTTACCATTTACTCATTCCTCTTCTTTTGTGTAGAATGTTAATTATGTGAGACAATTTACGTTTCGCGTATTTTTAATTCGAGCGCCCCAATTTTATTTATTTCGAATTTTAAAAAGCAGCAATACGCTGAATTTTGCATTTATCATTGTATTTATTATTTACTAAAATTTTCAGACCAAGTTTTCATTCATCTTTCAGTTCACCTTACGCCGACCCATAAATTCACGGTATAAAAATCGATATGAAGATGTTCTCTGTATATACATAGCAGAACTATTTTTTAATCACTGTAACATGAAACAAACCGCGGTTTATCTAATTTGAAGTCGGCGAAAACTCGAAGGATTCGCGGTACGACGTAATCAAACGAAGTTTCTTTTCAGTTTCAATCGACTTGGGTCAAAGTGAATGCTAATGCACGAAAATTCATGCTAAGCACTCAGAAACTGTAATTTAATAAGGTGCTTCAGTAACATCACACGTATACCAAAATTCTGAACTTCTAATTCCCTGCCTCCCAACAGAGTTAGGCACGTATGCGAGGCTACAGAACTATTCAGACAATGTATTCGCATAATGCTTTCGTAACTTTTGCTCGTTAGTCTCTTCGTTCTTCCTTTTCGTCAGATCTGTGACGAATTCCTTTTTTTTTTTTTTTTATTTTCAACAGTTACGATATTGTACAACTATCAATATTACTTAATCGAACTTAAGCGGTTAGGGTTGATTCTGGGAGTCTTTGGGAGTTCCGATGAAACGATCGTAATTTACTCCACCAAAATTAATATATTACAGCTGTAATACCAATCCCCAACGTTTAGGATATTGGCATAATGTATAAAGTGTTAGTGTAATTAGATTACTATTCGATAGAATTTGTCGCATATAATTTGTCGTAATGCTGTTTGGAGATAGAAATTTAGCTTTGTAAATAGATTCAATTTTTTCGTTTATTAAAATCATGTTTTTTCGATATTTTCAAAATGCACAACTTTCTGGTTTCTATTTAAAATTTCATTATGTGAACTGTCTCTTATGAAACGAAAGAGATTATGTCATTTTAATACATAGTACGTATGTATGTCTTTTATTGTACAATTTCTCGTGTGTATAATTATCTGCGATAATCTTTATAACAATTTTATACTACAAATATCCAAATTCAAATTATTTCAATTATCATCTTTGACGATAAACATTTTCAGTTTATTTTTCGATCTATTTGTACCATTGTACAAGATAGTTATTAATAAACTGAATATTTCTGCACAATCCATTTTACACTGTAAATATCCAAATTCAAATTATTTCAGTTATCATTTTCGACGATAAAAATTTTCAATTTACATTTTTAATTAAATTTCAGTTTACACTGTGTAACATAATTATCGATAAACTATAAATATTTATGCATAAGGAAAGAATGTAATTTCGTTTTTGCTGAATCCAGTATCGCACGTCTTATCGACACTAAATAGGTTTCTCTATTCGGACAATCGACTTACCTGTGCACAGTAATTTTACGCTGTTTACGACGGAAACATGCAGTCAGGTGCATACTCTGATAGTCGTCTGGATGTGTCTTATAAAGTGCGGCAAACCTAGTGAAATTACAGCATCGATGTTCTTACAGCGAATGTCTCACGTCTAGATATAATTTAATTTTCAAATGTTACTGCGGTTTACATAAATACATAGCACGTGTTCCGTTTAATTCCCCAGGGAAGGGGTGAGTTTCACTTAACATAACTTCAATAACCGTTTCGAACGTCTCGTGACCAAAAATCCCGATAGATACTCCTCGTTTCTGCTATCACGTTACTTTAATATTCGGCTAAATTCAACTGTGATCATATTTCTTATGAAAAATATTGTTTTCGTGGAAATGAAATTCAAATGGTAAATACAATCTTGGGTCTTTTTTGACCCAAAGTGTAACCCTTATGTGCGGTAATTTTTTTTTTACCAGCACGCCATGTGAACCTAGACGATAAACTTTGAATATTAATTAAGGGAGCATGACTTGTAAGTTACTTGCATAACTGTAAGTATATTTGAGGGAGCATAAACTTGACAACAACAAAGTTATTGGAAAAATAAGGAGAGGATGGGTCAAAAAAGGCCCGAAAGCCGCACCAAGATTAAGGGATGAAATCACACTCCAAACTTGGGAGCTGAAAAACTATTAAATAGAAGCGTATTTTGGAAATATTTGAAATAGAAAGTTGAATAGTTGTAACATTTCTTTATAGACTAGAAAATAAGAAGAGGATGGGTCAAAAAAGACCCGAAAGCCACACCAAGATTAAGGGATGAAATCACACTCCAAACTTGGGAGCTGCAAAACTATTAATTAGAAGCACTAGGGTTAAGGGATGAAATCTCATTCCAAACTTGGGAGCTGCAAAACTATTAATTAGAAGCGTATTTTGGAAATACTTGAAATAGAAAGTTGAATAGTTGCAACATCTCCGTATGGGCTACAATTTCAAAGGAAGATAAGGACAGTTTTTCATCTAATAATACGTGTCTATGGAAATACTAATAATCTAAATATGTGTCTATGGAAATTAATACGACATCCAAATCGACGCAAAATTGCGCATAGCTCAAGCAGCCTGTCCTTTCTTTCCATCGTATCGTCGTTATTACTAAAATGAACTGTTACGGACAAAACTACGCAGACTTCACTGCTACATCAAGCTTGGACCACGTACGCGGTTTTCGACGACGCGTTTCAAGCATTTGTACCGGTTGAATTCACTTTGTATTGTATCTCAGACCATATGATACATCGACCCTCCCTCGAGCATCGTCCATTCAGAAAATGAACATTCCTGAACACGGTATCTATGTACATTCGTAGGTATCATTCACAGTGGATTCCAAGGAACTCGCAACTCGAACGACGTTAAACATGATTTATCTCGCAGATTCTTCGCGCAATAAACGCGAACTCAATTGAGAAATCAAATATCCATTACTTGGTCGTAACGCTTTGAAATTAACGTGACATTTTCCAGTGAAATTGTTTTATGAGAAAGAAAAATTTTAATATGTGTAATTTTGAAAATGTATTTTGCTGTACTCGCGAATGACATGTATTTTAGCTTCCATTTTGTAATATTAAATAGTAACGATTAATAATTTTAAATAGTTTGGAAATTTTGTACTTTATACTTTTTTTCAGGATATTTGATTTGATATTAACGAAATTCTGCTTTACTCAATTCGAAGGTTTAATAAAATTAGAATTATTATTTCCAACGATCAGACTAATGTTCGATGAATTGTGAGTGAAATTTCGTTGAAAGTGTAATGTAATCTAGTTATCGGTATTAATTTTAAATAATTTCGAAATTTTATACTCTTTCACTAAAGATATTTTTTTAATACATGCTTTACCTATGATATTTCATTTGACATTATCAGAATCCTGTTTAATCCCAATTCGAACGTTTAATAGAACTAGAATTATTATTTGAAGCGATCGAACGAATTTTCGATGAAGTGAAATTTCATTGAAAGAGCACATTTCGTTGATTGTATTGAGCTATAGCAGAGCGGTGTTTTCTCTGAAACTCGAAAAACAACGGTATTCATCGCGCGTGTCCTTACTAAATAATTTCGACCATTGTCAGAATGGATTCTCGTTGCGAATTCCAAACACTTGTCCAGCGTATGCATGTGTGAAACACAAATTTCTAATTTACACGAAATTGAGAAGTTGTGAAACTTTGCTAAATGGACTTTAATGGGTGAACTACTTCCCTCCAGTGATTCAAATTGTTATTTATTGATTCCTGGTATCGCGGGGTTGATTCAAGTGGAAGTCGAGAATCATTTTGGACTTGGAACATACACGTACATATAACAGAATTGATTTGAAGAAAACTTAAGCTTTTAAGGCTAACTCTTACATACTAACGCTAATATTTTGTAACATTAATATATCATACTGTGCCCCATGTGGTGAAAATAATATTTGCATCTTTTTTACTAACTTCATTAACATTCAAAATTAAAAAATGATTTATTAAAA
>NW_017100385.1:1364590-1383956 GCF_001263275.1 Habropoda laboriosa | reverse complement strand
TTATTAGAATTAATTAATTGCATTTTTTTTACGAATGAGATTAGATAAATATTACAGTTTAAAAATTTCACTGTCTGAATTTACGGTGTCGACTATTTTTCTATTGTCCCAGTGGAAACAAAGTCGACTCTAAATTTGTTCTTTACAAACCTCGTATTTGTATCGATTCTTATTGTCACGGATCAGTGGACAGACGGGCAATTTCTTCTTGGCTAGTTGTTGCCACGAAAAATTGGCTAGCCAATCGTTCGTCCGTAGCAAAAGTTACAAATATGTGGTTTCAGTAAAAGAGCCATCGAAAATTCTTTTTCTGACGCGCTTCTACTACTGACGAGGAATTAATTTATTACACGTACGACAAATAAGTGTCACATCTTAAAAAATACTAGGTCATTCGATAAGTTCGTGTCGAATTTTATAATTCAGATGAATATTTTCAACACATCTTTAAATTTGATAAAAAAACAAAACGTAAGTGCCTTTTTATTTCACAATTTTTTCCTATTTTCTTTTTTAACAAAACACTATAGAATTTCCTTAGATTTTCATTAAAGTATTTTCCGCTTCAAACGCGAACTTATGGAATGATTTGTTAATTCGGTGAACAAATATGAAATTCATTCGAGAACACAAATTAGTCCAAAATCAACCATTTCCAGTATTCACTTACATTTTGGACGCTGCAAAGTAATTGTTTCCAGCAATTTTCCAAACTTTTTTTTATTCATCCAGATGCAAGTTATAGCCTTATCGCTAATAAATCGAAAGGTATGAAACGTCGGAACGTAAAAAAAAGAAATTACAACTGTATGCAGATGTGGTATTCGATGTAACTTTTTTGCAATGTACAACTTCGAGTATAAATTCTACTCGACACATCGCCCTTGCGCCTGTATTTTGCACGAAGTTAGATCTGACGCGGCAGTGTTGAAACCACAACTCTTGCATTCGTCCTTACAGTGACAAAACTTTGTTCATTATTCATTTGCCTGTCCCGACGTACGTATTCACGCGACTAGTTACTTGCCTCCTCGATAGATCCTCGTATATCGTCAATTCATACTTGTGATATTCGTCCAACTCTTAGATTGGCGCAAGTGAAGTGTCGTTTTTCTCAACAGCTGAAATTGGCGAATCGATGGCATACATTAAATTCCAAGGAATTTACTGTAATACACATGTATTCAATAGTAAAAAATTATTTCGACATTATTATCTGACGTGATGAGTAATCAGGATATTCGCCTAATTTTTTCATGTAGGTTTAAATTTGGAAAAACTGCAATGAGAATTGGTGAATACATAAATTTGGTATTTAAAGAAAGAGATGTAAATATTAGGACACTTCAACGTTGGCGTGCGAAATTTAACATTTGTTGATTTTCATTGGAAATGAGCCAAGAGGGAGGCTAGATAGGGCTGTCGATGATAACGTTTCAAGAAAAATGATTGAAAGAATATAAACTATCATTTCTTCAAACACCTGAACAATTTTTTAATAAATAAATGTAGGAGGTTAATGACCGGAGAGGGTCGATCGTATCGTTGAGCTTGTTTCGTTTAAATCCCTGCGATACAAATAGGCGGAACGTTCGTTGTCATTAAACAAGAGCGAGTGTGTTTGTGCGAATGCGAGTTGCTAAGACCTTATAAATAGGGAAAGCGATAAAGAGTTACCAATTGTGTTTATCCTAATTATATAGCCTTGTTTGCTTTGTTTATCTAAATTATATTTGACCAATTTCTAGTTTCATTTTGCATTCCGTTTCCTGCACAAATTATTCCGAAATGAAGACACCGTTAAAGTAGCATTCAAAGTGTTTTCTAATTCAAAGACTTTTAAATTTTTTAAATTTGAAATAACGAAACTGATTAATCGTTGAGAAAAGTGTATAGAACCGTGTGGAAATTATTTTGCTATTAAATACATTATTTTTTAAAGAAACGCAATATTTAAAGCAAGAAATTGTTAATAATAATCTAAAGAATTTCACGAATTTTTTACTTATTTCTATTAAGGTTTAATTTATTCTCATGTATACGATAAGTATATATAATTTTCATTAACGCGTATATACACATTCATAATTATCAAGAAATTTACACAATTAAGAAAAATGTTTTCTTTAATGTTTTGTTTTTGTGTTTCTCGAATTTCTCACGGTTTAAAGTATAGAGTGTCACGTATAATACAGAGGTAGGCAATTCTGAAAGAGAAAACGATCGCTTAGTGTCGCGAATTAATTTCATAGCCCGGATCATTTCAATTCTGAACAGATTTCCGCTGCAAGTCCGGGTACCGTTTAGTTTCTACTTGTTCAACACTTGCGATGTTCACCAGAAGTACGGTTTACACTAACTCTGTAACGAACTGAAAACAACGAAACAATTACACAAGATACATGGCGCGAGATACGGAATGATCCAGCGAAATCGACGCGTTACACGCTACTGTATCCTTGTTACCAAACGTAATTGGTCCACAGCTGTAAACCGTGGATCTGCAACAACCTGGAAATACTTGTCACGTGTGGTACCTGCGCGTAGAATATTTCTTCAGCTTTATCTGAAGCGTCAACCGTGAATTTTTCTTATCGAACATTGAAAAATGTCATTTTTACCATTTTTCGTCTTGACGATACACCTGTCCCGCGATTTACACGGTGCTTTTTCTACACCATTTCGCTTTTACGGATTTTTAGAAATATAAACTGTTAAAAACAGAAATTTATGCACAGTTATTTTTTCAGCGGCGTTCGTTTTTTTAACACTGGCGTTAAAGGGGAATTCTCCCTTTTTTTATACACAGAAAGTTTGCTGCCGACGCGGATCTTTCATTGCTGACCGGCTATTTTGTTATTTCACGAATGGACTGATATTTTTTCTTTTTCATTCGGTGTTTTATTTCTATTTTACGGCGAAATAAGTGAATTTTATTAAATAACTGGCTAAATTATGCGTTTTGTAATTTTTCTTCGATTTACACGATTTTTCGTGCAGAAAGCCATGATTTCGATTTACACAGTATTCTGAGAAACCGATGTTGATGATTAGATAATCTCCGGTTTGATAAATTAATTCGGTGCTTGGATGTTTGGGTTTGAATTTCTCTGTGTCTATTCTGTTCTTTCCAAATTCAAAGGTCTCTCTCTGTCTTTCCAAATTCTAAGGTCTCTCACTATCTCTCCAAATTCTGAGGTCTCTCTCTCTCTACTATTCTTCCAAGTTTCTCAACGGTGGTGTCTATTCTTTCCAAAACTTTTGAACGTTCTTCTGCAATTCCTCTGATACTACTCTACAAATGCCGCTGAAGAAGACTTCCAACCAGACTTTCTTTTTATTTTACATTCATCCATCGATTAGTTAGGTTCAAACGTAACAAATTTTGTGTACTATAAAAATAGTGTTACTTAAATTGCAAGAAGGTAAGAAAACTAAATGGCGAATTCAGCTGAATTGATTGTTGAATGGGAAACACGAAGGTACGCGAATATTTTTCTTATCCACCGTATGCCTAGACTGCCATGCTTGAGCGAAACTAAAGCGAAGTTTGTTCCTCGGTAATCTTCAGCAACTAAAACTCGCGGCTTCTACTTTAGATGCTCCAAAATAATAACATCACTGTCAAGTTTGTATTAGGATAACGACATCACCGCGATAATTAAGAATCATCTAATTATAACTTCGTACTGAAGTTGAATACGCTTGTCGTATTTAGTGAACCCTTGGCACTCGACACGTTATAACTGTTCCGCAGCGTGCAAGGTTGGACGGGGAGATTGGATGAGAAAGATGTCGATGAAGATTTAGGAAAAGTGTGAAAATATTCGAAGCTATGTCCAGTGACGAGGAAGAATTCATTTTCATTGGTTTACATAAATTATTTGCTATTTTACCGTGGAACAAATCGTACTTCGAAGATAAAAGTCTACAAGGCAGTGTAGTCGGTGCATTAGAACAGCGAAGCTGGATTAAACTGAGAATGTTCAGCGAAAATAGCCTTTCGAAATGTCCGGAGAAGTAGAAATATTAACGTTTGATAAAATTCCGAAAATATAAATTGACAAAAAATTGAAATCTAAAAGGAGATTTCTGTACTTAACTTTTTGCATTTTAAAAGCTTTTATCCTTTTTAATTTGCTGCTTTTTTGTCGAAAATATTAATTTGAATATTTGTAACTCTCTAAAGTCGCCAATTTTTTTTAGTGCACCATGTATTTCGTATTTCTATAGATTAAACTTTATTCTTACCACTTTTTTTGTTAACTAAGCACTTTCGTTATTTTACGATATTTCATGTTAGACATTAAAGTCGTACATTTAAAATAATTACACAAAAATTCGCACCACTTTTTTTATTATAGTTAACTACGCGCTCTTATCCTAGAAAAATGATTTAAACTGAAATTTTAGTAATTTGGCAAATAGTGAAAAATTCACAATTTCAATATGGAAGTTAAATTCACCTTCCATTACGCTAATAACGTTGGAGAGAATCCCTATAATACAGAAATCATTGATATCGCCACCCCTAAGTCCCATTATTTCAACCTGCCCGGTATTGTATCCCGTGGCGGTCATCAGTATTGAGTCTTATGACTCTATTGTTGTCCATGTCGAGTGTTATAGGTCGTCAATATCGAATCGAATGACATCAGTATCGTTAGTATAGTCACAGGATCCGGCGCTTTGGTGACAGGGATTATAACTTTACGGTATCCATTCTTGACCTCAGTACTGTTCGTTGTTCTCCTAACATTAAAAGTTTCTGTATAATGTCACGTAATTCCAATATTGTCTTCGTCGACGTCCTTGTAATCGATGTTAATCCTGAAGATAAACACGAGGTCAATGGTGAGACATTTACTATCAGATTTCGTAACCTTAAGATTCGATATAGTGTTCACTAAAGATACTAAATTCGTACAAAAACTTGTTAGCCTGATGTCGTATTAGAATTGAGGAGGATTTTTGGAGTCTTGAGATGTGCTTTGATTTTAGTGGGACATTTAGTGCGTCATAGTGTCCAATGTTACTGATTAGTGAATTACTATGTGAGTGGTTGAAAATATTTTGGGTAAAACTTTGATACGCGTGAGTAGATCTGGAATGTTAATTTCTATGCGTAATTTGTTAACGAGCCAGTCTTCTTTGTGCTTTCAGTATGTGAGAATTGGCTGCTGGGCTCCATGGGTGAGGATTGGTCTAACGCATGCTAAGCATGCCGGTGTGCTACCTTTCTGATGGATGCTAGGATTTTTCGTGAGAGCTCATGAATGGCCAGTTTCCAAGTGAGTCTGTTATCTTGTATTGTACGATGCCTAAATGTTTTACCTGCTTTTCCCATTCGATTTTTCCATTTAATGCTGTGAGTTGGGGTGAATGCACTCTGCTTTCTCTATACACAACACACCCCTTCTCTCACCACGCAAGCACGCCACTTTTGGCTGTTTCTCCCTAAAAATCGCCGACGCGCTGTCGAGGCACTGTGCGGAGCTCAGGAGTTTGCCCTCGGGGCGACACAGGGGCAAGAAGGGCACTTCACTCGCATCTCTCGAATCTTCTTCTATACGGTGCTATATGATGTTGTCACGTTCGGCCAATAATGACAATACGCACGTCCTATTTCAATGATTGTGTTGGAAAAAGTGGGCTTATGAAGATATGACCCAATCAGACCTGTAGTGCGCTCATTTTCGTAAAACAGCCGATAGGTATACTTGTACGTTAGCGCCAGCGTAATTTTTTCAAGGTCGTCAAAGGCAAGAGACCCATTGCTGTTTTGCTTTCGTAGAATTTATGGCATAGGGCTGGTTGTTTAGAAGAAGGCAGGAGAAAGTTTAGGGATGGCAAACAGCCCGACGTTGCATTGCTTTAAAAATGGGGAGTGTGAACGTGTACAGGATCGCCCTTAGTACCTAGCCCTTAGTTCTCCCAACTAGACCATAGGAAAGCATTACATTGAACCCAGGATCTCTTTCCTTCCTTAAAAAATCCTACCTCTCGTTTCGAGGTAGGAAAAAGTCGACGCTACAGCCCCGTATTTCTTCCGCAAAAGGGCCTGATTCGTGTCTCTAACTTCCTTCTTCATTGTCTTCTTCCTGCGCCCCTTAGAATTAAGCAGACAGTGACGAACATTCTATAATATTACAGATCTTACAATTAGTATCCGATCTTCTTGTCCTATTGAAGTTCTGGCGCGAACGACTCGATGAAACAGGGATTCGAAGATTGAGAAGAAGTGGTAGGCGCTGGGATTTTCTGGTATCTAGGAGACACGCATAAAATTTAATTAACGAACGACACGGCGGTACAGCTACCAGCGACAAGTTCAATCTGTATAATCACGAAATTCTAATCCTCGTGACAGCACTGAGCGGAGCAGAAACTGAACTTTGCATGTTCAAGCTGGTAACGAAAATTGACAGGGTGTGAGTGACAAGCCATTATCACGGCAACGCCGCGGGGGTACGATCGACGGTTTATCGATCAAAATATTTCGATAGTCGCGCCCCGAGAGACAGCCGTCCGTTTCAATTCGATAAGTCGACTTCTTATAACTTTTCTAGACCCAAGCTAGGCCACCCAAACGTTTCCAAGCATTTGCGCGATGCTGAAATCGAACCGTTTGCTAATTCTCCCGTACATTTGTAGCTCATACTATAATAAATAACAGCAATTTATTTTATTTGGATAAGTTGCGGCAGTGAAAAGTTTTTTAAACAAATGATTTTGTGTATTTACTTTTATTTTGAAAATTATTTATTTTACAATGAAAATGTTCTCGTTAACGTTTCTTTTTTTGTAGTTCACGCTACAATAAATAACAGCAATTCATTTTATTTGGGTAAATTGTGGTGGTGAAATGTTTTTTAAACAGATGTTTCAAAAATTTTTTGTTTAATTTTGAAAATTATTTATTGTACAATGAAAATTTTCTAGATAATATTGCCTTTTTCGAGAGATACAAATTTTTTAGTTTGATAATTACTATAAAGTTTTTTACGTCGTGTTTGTATATACACGTAATGTGTTGTCTAGGATGAGCTGTCTTAAATAATTGCTTTTGTTTCGTGACTAATTTCATCTGCTATTAAACAGCGTGTTGTGATTCGATTATGATACTGTAACAATCCATTCCAAGATTATTCCAGATTCGTAAATGGACACAATAGTCGACGTTCGAATTCCATTACGGTGATAAACATGCATGATTGCCTCTGTGTAGCATTATCACGTGGAAATTCAGCGAATATGTGGAACATTGTTGCGAAAAAAATATTTACACCATCGAAATTAAAGATACTTATCATTTGTATGTACCTAACGTGCAATGGTTACATTTTTAAAAGACTTTTCCACAAATATTATTTCGTGAAACCATACTTATAAGCGTAAATTCTTTTTCTGGGAAAGGAGGATGTCAAAGAAAGGCCAATTTTGGCATACGGCCGGAACGAAAAATTTTTTGAAATTAATTCAAAATAATGAAAAATAATTAATGACAAATTAATCGAAACAATAATTATTTATTCTAGAAGTGATAACAGTTATAATAAACTATCGTAAATAGAATAAAATAATCGTCACGACAGGGATACGATAAAAAAGTAAGACTCTAACAGAATTTGCATTTCTTAACTGTGTATCCGGTGATTTCATTTCTCCACTAATTTTTTTTTCCGGACTTTTTTCACTCGCACGAGAGTTCTGTCAAAAATACGAAACTGCTTCGTGTTTGCAAAGCAATTGTTCATTCAAGTCGTAACTCTCAGTGAGTTGAGCGATGCTCTCAGACAGTCACTCTCAGACGCAGTGTCCACTCGCGAGAGATACTCTCGAGAGCAACTCGCGATAGTTTTACTCTGAAAAGGACAGCTAGCTTTATGTTTGGCTCGATGTACGTACAGCGACCTAGGCACGCGTTTCTTATATTTGGCTCGCAAGAAATATCACGAGTTCTAAGAAGTTCAGGCCTAGAATTATTCCCAGTAGTCTTGTAGGGAATACATCGAACAACGCGTTTTCGATTATACGCGGATTTCCAATCAATTTACGTACTTAGCATATTCGTTCGTGTGAATTAAGTGCCGCTGCATACAAGAAGCTAGTGCACCGAATTCAAGTGCACAACGAACAGCTCAGCTTGGTAGAAAAAACAAACGAGAAGCGTGTCTCTGCGAGCTACACAGTTAGTTTCACGGTATATGTATGCGTGAATAATATGTATGTATATATACGTAAACAATTGAATTATTGAGTTAATTGAAAATAGAGAAGAGCCTACGTATAGCTAATTAGATTAGTTGCTGCAACAATTTCGTTTTATCGTATCCTAAGTTTATTTTTCTTGTAATAAGATGTGTTATAGCTGTGAAACCACAACAAATTAGTTTTTTTTACTGTTGTCTCCTCGAGACATATACATATTCTATCCTTTTCTGGAAAAACACTGTCTCTTAGTAAACAACTAAGTCTTTACACACGACCTACTGCGTTTGTTATTACTCTAACGACAATATACGACAATTGGCACGCAGTGCAGATAATCAGACTTCAGTTTTCCGTAAAACTGGGGGATTCGATAGAACACTGTATACATATATGTACGTTTCGACTGATACGTAAGATCATACTTTTTCCTCTGGCTTTCGTAGTGGATGCACAGTTAAGAAATGCAAATTCTGTTGGAGTCTTACTTTTTTATTGTATCCCTGTCGTGACGATTATTTTATTATATTTACGATAGTTTATTATAACTTTTATCAGTTTTAGAATAAATAATTATTGGCTTCTGATTGCTTAGAATATAAGCATCGTGTCATCAAAGAATTCCTTGCTTCGATTAATTTGTCATTATTTTTGGTTTTTATTAAACACTAATGTAGAACAATCTTTGTAAATAATACTCAATATGAGTTTCTAAATCGTCCGAAGAAAACGAGACGGAATGTAAGTTGTATATACCTAAGTATGGTCATACTCTTATCTTGAACCGCATTTTTCATAACTTTCCCATCATTTCCAGGAAAAATGACAATTACATTTTTTGTTCCTTAGGATGCGTAGAATCATGGTGTAAAAAAATTTTTCGTTCCGGCCGTATGCCAAAATTGGCCTTTTTTTAACATTCCTCCTTTCGTGTACTCTGTTAAGTAAATATTATAATACTGCAATGATCCCCAAAAAATTCGTACAACTGAAAACCAAATAAAATCGAATCTATTTGTTTAGAAATATTTCGTAAACGTTTAAGACTGAAGCGTGATAAATTTTCACAGGAAATTGTAGAGAACAGAAGGTAAATATTACAATATTGCAATAATTCTTAAAAAAAATTCATACGACCAAGAAGAAAATCAAATCGTATCTTGACGATAGTTATTTCTGCTCTCTGTGCTGATCTTCGTTTCAAACTCCCATGGACCTCTGTCCCTCTCATTTTCCTTCGAGGGGAATCCAGCCGCAGTGAAGTAGCACAGACGTATCGAGAAATTGCAAATTACACTGCTTTATCGTTCTAGGTCAGTAGTTTTATCTCAGACGATAAAGCATGTTGACATTCGAGGAGCAGGACAGAATCTAATTTCTCTCGTACGAAAGAAAATTCGAGACTTGTTCGAGTTCGGGGGAAAGGGTGCAATTTTTTGATTCCACGAGCAGAAACCGCAGAGGATATGCGTTCGTTCCCAGTCGCTGTGAAAATAGACGAACGTATCCTCGATTTCGCAGAGTCAATAGAAAGGGTTGATACGTTTTTCTTTTGTTTCGAGTGCTGATCGATCGCTGGCAAATCTCGATTCAATTCTTCGAGTGTTTCGAAAACTTTTACCTCTACGTGGAAAAATCGAAAATCGTGTTAATTTCAATTCTATGCAAATCAAGTCAACGATCGTATTAATTTAAATTACACATGAATTACATAAAAAGTCATATTAATTTAAATCACATTGAATAAAAATTTCATATAATTGTATCTATTGTTTGGAAAAGAGAGAAAGAAAACTTCTTAAATTAAGTAATTTAATTCATAAACTTCCTCTTTATTTTAACATAATCTTTATCGTCGATTTACTCGTAAATCATAAAAACAATATGTACGGTTTTTCAGAAATTGGATTTAATATTTTTTTTTTTTTCTCCAACTATATTCTACGTGACACAGACCTAAATTAAACGACTTAATTAGTACAAAAATCCTTAGTTTCTTATGTTACGACTTAGTCTGTATTTTTGGTATTAAAGGGGTAATTTTTATGTTTTCTCACCATAAAATACGAAAGAGCGTTTTTTGACTTGGTGTGTTGCTGACGATACAATCTTCAAAATAGCCGACAGGTATACGAATTCGCTTATTCGATTCTTTGCCGACAAAGCGATCAACCGTGATACTAATAAGACAAGCAATTCGATCAAAATTGAGTCGCAAAAATAACTGCAGGTTATAAGATTTATTCGTGCAACAGATTTCGTCTGATTAAAACCGGGACAACTTTTTTCTGATCGCTTACGTCAAGCTAGCCGGCCCCGCTCTGAAGTCCCTGCCTGCTTATTTAGCGATTTCCTCGAATTTATTTCTGGTTGGGACAATCGAATCAGGTCTGTAATTAGGGAAGAAGCAGTGTCGCCTGATTATTCGGTCTATTTCTGCTTTTATTCACCCGCCTCGTTGGTGACGATCCTCCCTCTGTTCATTTTCAGGCAATTCCAATATTGGACTACCACTACCTGATTTGAAAAAGGAGGGAAATTTTTGTCCGTGTAATTCATTTTTGGAGAAGAGTATGACGAAGTGAAAGGAAGAATGAGAAATTTAATCCCTACTATGTATAATTATTTTTACTGGAAATTATCGCATGTTGCTTTTGTTGATCAATTGAAAATTGGAAAAAGATTGGTATTGTCTCGCTAACTTTTTTTACTTACTCACTTACTCATTCCCTCACTCACTTACTCACTCTTTCACTCATCACTTAATCACTTACTCACTCACTCATTCTTTCACTTATCACTTAATCACTTACTCACTCACTCACTTACTTATTCATTCACTCATTTACTCACTCACTCAATCATTTACTCATTCATTCACTCATTTACTCACTCACTCAATCATTTACTCATTCATTCACTCATTCACTCACTTACTCATTCACTCACTCACTCACTTGCTCACTCACTCACTCACTTGCTCACTCACTCACTCACTCACTCACTTGCTCACTCACTCACTTACTCATTCATTCACTCGTTTACTCACTTTCTTGCTCACTCACTCACTCACTCACTCACTTGCTCACTCACTCACTTACTCATTCATTCACTCACTTACTCACTCACTCACTTACTCATTCATTCACTCGTTTACTCACTCATTCGCTCACTGTCTCATTCACTCACCCATTCATTCACTCTCACTCTCTCATTCACTCGCTCAATTCACTCACTCTCACTCTCATTCACTCACTCCCCTTCTTCTATCTTCTCTCTCTCTCTCTCTCTCCTCTCCCACTTTTCTCCCTCTCTTTTCTCTCTCTCTGTCCTTCCTCTACTCTGCTCTGCTCTTCTCTTCTCACTATCTACGATGGTTACATAAATTCCGAGGTATATCTGAATCCATTTTTCGAGCGGACAATCAAATCACGAGTGCAATTAGCGAAGTGGAGTTCCCGCTGGTCTGCGAGAGATCGTATAAACGTGTAATCACGGGATTCAATTCCAGTTTTAAATAGGCGGATTTACAATGCCAGTATGTACACTACCAGCCAAAAATTTCAAATCACTTATCACTATGCGCCAATACGAAATCTACTATCAATAGTTCACTAACAATTTCAAATTCATTCTACGGATACCAACAGCAATTTACACCGTTCCCCTAAACTTTAGTATCAAACCAATTAAAAAATTCTTTTGTTACTTGCTGTGTACAGTAATTTCAAACTTTTAGCCCGTAATGTATGTAGGTGCGCGCGTGAATTCCATACACGCCTCTGGACACGATTTATCGCAGTGACAAAAAGAGAAAAAAATAGAAGAACGTGAAAATAGAAATGAAAAAGACAGACACAAACAAAGGAAGCAAAGGTAATCACGTGTATGTAGAGGAATGGAACCGCGGGGTTCCACCGTTTTTGCGCGGGAAATTCGTTTTTCAAACCGGATAAATCGAGTAACGGCTTAATTCGCGTGCTTGTATTACCAGTTTAACAGTGTGACTGAAAATCACTGGGTTTATTTGTTGTTTTCTCCGTTTCTTTTTTTTCCCATCCTTGTGGCTTGTACAGATTCCGCTGAAACCGCATCGCTGTGTTTTCCAATTGGGACGAACTTCGATCGTAATTGAATTTAAAATGGAGATTAGAGGGTCAAAGTTATGGTAATCTCAGTGTTATCGGGTGAAGTGTGAGTGAAAACGTGAAACGTGAGTGTGTCACGTGAAAATTAATAGTAATGTTTTGTATGAAAAATGGAGAAATCGCTGTGCATTTTTGAACGATAATAATTAAAGGAGAATTAAAACAAATTATGTTCTTTTTTTTTTGACAATCTGTGTTTCGTATTGTCATTGACTTGTTAGAACACAGAAATTCTGATATTTTATGTAAATTATAAAAGTTGTTTCGATAGTTGTTCAGAGTCCATAAATCTCGAAATTTGTCCAAATTCGGAAGGGTAATTAATGATACGAAAACTGAACTAAATTGTACACGGAGGCAAATTTGCTCGAACGATATGATTCCGTGTCATTCGTCCAAATGCACTGAATGATACGTAAATGTAGTAACGCATCGTTGGATTTTCATGTTACAATCATATCCTGATAACCCTGTCTAACAAATTGAAACCATTCAAACTGTTACGAACATTTTCTAAACACTATATTCAAACGAACATTCCAAATTAAAAAAAAAAAACATTAATGGAAACTTTCAAACGTTTAAAAAAAAATTTTACATTCAACATCAAAGAAATTCGTTTTTTCTTCTTCAAATTTAATCTTTTTCACATCTGAATGCATTTCATAGGAAGTATTAAATCACTTCAAATTTTATCGTTCTTCTCCGCTTCGGAAGATTACATTCGTGGAAATCGCAATTTCCAAGATATTCTGTTCCATAGAGGAAGAAAAAAAAAGGAAAACTTCCTGAAATCCCTCGAAGAAAAGGGAAGATCGTAAAGTAGAGATAATAAAATATAGATATATATGTATCCTCGAGCGTTCTTGATAAATGTTCCGCCGCTCTTATGATCGTGTTTGCTGGCCAAAGTAATTGTCAGACACGACGAGAAAATCGTTTTACAGATGCGTTGCACTTCGCCTCGTTAAATCGAGGAAAACCACTTCAGATTGCTCGGCTCGATTCGTGTTTTTCTAGCGGCGCGTTTCAAGTCAAGGGGAGAGAGTCGATGCTTTAATCCCTTCCACGGACCGCATTCTCGCTCCACCTGAAATTTATTTTTCGCCAAGGCGATTCAATCACGGGTATAATTAGCGAAGTGGAGCTTCGACCGTCGCCTTAACTTGTCCACCATAATTTTATCGGGGTTCAACTGGCAAAGTATGCTGGTTTATTCGACCCTCACCCCGTTTAAACGGCGCACAGTGGTGTATTTTATTTGAACAACTAGTCGAAGTTGAAATTTTTAAACTTAATTAACACTATGTACCTATCTCTACGGACACGCGTCAAATTGATTTTCTTTACAAAACAACTTATTTTATTTAAAAATAACATACCATACACTCTTAACCCTTTCGCGACGACGGAACTGGCCATCGGTACGCCACTAACGAACGGGTCGTCGTGCCATTAGTGCACACCATACACATTAAGAGTGTCTCGCGTTTTTCGAGCTCCCAGTGTGTACGTGTAAAATCTTCGGGGATTTCGTTGGGAACAAACGAAAACGCCTTGTCCTGTATTTTAAAATAAATCTTCACTTTGAGTTGTTGAGGCGCGAGCCAATGCGACGCGCTTAGCGGATGGCGGATATAACCGGCGCTAGCCAGTGTGAAGCATTTAGTGGATGCCGGATATACCCGGCGTTAGCCAGTGTGAAGCGTTTAGTGGATGCCGGATATAACCGGCGCTAGTCGCGAAAGGGTTAACTTATAAATGAAGCTATGTGATATTTGTGGAATTAGAAATATAGATAGTAGTTTATTAACAAAATATAAGGATAGCTATGATACAATTGACTATGACACACGCTTCTTCTATTACAAACTTTGACCCCAAACTTTCCACCGATAGTGTATACATATACACACATATTGGGTCTACCAAAAAGTTTTGTCCCTTTTTGAATAAAAAGAAAATAATACATTTTCAATACATTTATTAATATTTCCCGAACAATATAATTTCCATCGTTACTAACGGCCTCTTCTCAGTGTGACGATAATTTGCGGATTCCATTTCTGTAGAACGACTCACCTTTCGATCTTCAGATGACATTATCATACAAAACTTTCCTGTAGACCTAATATTGTAGTATCGTAATTTTAAGCAACTGTAGTTTTTCAGAATAATAGTTACAACTTGGCGTGTAGTTTTAACGAACACAAACCAGGCCCATCGGGCGATCGGCCGGTGCGTCGCCGATGGTTTTACGAGGGTGCGGCGGAGAGGAAGTCGAGGACCAGCGAGAGTTTTCCCTGCGGGAAAAAGGACAGGGTTGATTTGGAAGTCTGGAAGTTTGGAATGTACAGTCCTGTTACCTTAACTTTAATTCTAATATATTACAATAAACCACATTTTTACATCTAACACTGCAATGTATTCCCTTCTTTTTATTCGTGCACTTGGTCTAAAAAAAAAATACACGAGAAAAAAGGACAATATTCAATAGACACACACGGTACGCTTGCAATTCGTTTAATATTCCGTGTGTCACCGTAGGATTAATTGCCAGCAATTTCGAGTTGACTCGAGCATCAACCCTGTTTTAATTTATGTGAATGTACCTTCTATCTGGATGGCTAGAACGAGACGGTGACTAATGAATTGCAATTTCAAGGGAGCTCTACCGATGGTAATTCATCGTTATATCGAGAGAGACGGGACGTTTACCCTCCTTTTATCCGTCTTTTGCATCGTCGCGCGCCCCTCCATAAGTAATTGCACAATAAATTCTATTCAAGGGAAGTTTGTCTCCTGCTGAGGAAATTAATCGATCGCGTTTCATCGGCTGCAACTGCATTGTTTTCTTTGTATTCCCGTGGAAAGTACAACAGAGTCGGGCGCACGATCGTCTTAACTTACAACGATTTAAGAACGCAACATTTGCGAATTGGCCTAATATTTTGTTCCTCTGTATTCTTTGGATGAAACGGTATAGAAAGAATCAATTGTGTGGACGTTTCATTGTCTGTATTGATACTTCGCATGCACAATTCAGAGAAGTATAAATAACAGTTTCACGAAACGGCAATCACGTGAGAATCGTCCGCGTATGATGGAAACGATGCTTCGTGTATTCTTCAGAGGAATGAAAAATGCACTTGTAGCCCAAAATGAAATAGTCTTTTAACTTTGTAATATACGATTTATTTACGGTCTCAGAGGAAACGTCTTTACTCTATTGAATCTTCTGAAGGACTGTTTCTGGGCACCCAAAAGAAAGTTGGGGTCCCCTTATACCTAGAAACTGTTTACATTATGGTATGGCATTGTGCAGTGAGTGACTCGAAGACGGACACCAGATGCATCTGGTGGAAGTCTTAGTGCCTTTGTTTAAAATAACCCGGAGACATTTTTGTCCTCACTTGATTATTTCCATAGGGTGTTGTTAGAAATAATCCAACATAAAGAGTGTCCGAATATTAGTAAGAGTCACTGTACATATAGTCGGTGCCACGATATAGCGAGGTCGTAAAATCGGTCAGACGTCAAAGTAAACATGTTTTAGCTGCCGGGACCCCGAAATTGACAGAAATACGAGCAGATAAGTACTTGAAACCATTGTCAGGACCGTACGAAGAATTCTTGTATCCAGCGAAGTTTGTTATAATTATCATAACTGTTATCATTTTCTTTAATAAAATTTGAACTATTACGTTGGTGCAAAAATAACTGCGGTTTTCGCCACTAAAAAATTGAGTTATCAGTCTGAAGTGAGTTGTTTGCTCATGTAGTATACCATTTCAAAGCGTCAAGCTGGCTCTATCGATGTATGTCTGTGACTTGTTTCTGACTGTCTATCTGTAGCTGTATTTGGTCAGGAAAGTAAAGATGGGGAAAAAAGCAAATTCGAGCGATGTTATTGTACGAGTATAAACTGGGACGTTATAATTTTCTCAAAACCTGGCGAGGCTGTTACAGCGGTGAAATACTGTCACGAAATCGACAAAATGCATAAAAAGTTGAAAGATTTATGTCTAATACTGGTCAATCTAAAGGGACCTATTCTATTGCACGACAACGCCCGACCACACGTCTCACAAATGACCGTTCAAAAACTGAACGAACTAGGATGCGAAACCTTGCCTCGTCCACCGTATTCGCCGGATCTTTTCAATCATCTGGAAAACTTTCTGCGTGAGAAGAAGTTGAAAACTCAAGCAGCAGCCGAAAACGCGTTTGAAGAGTTCATAGACTCTAGAATACCAGAATTCTATAATACTGGAATGGAGAAACCTGTATTACGTTTGGCAGAAATGTATGGAATCGGTAATTTCATTTTAACCAAAGATACGTTATCTTAAAGTTCACACTTGAAAACCGCAATTATTTTTGCACCGACCTAATAAAATACATTGATGAATGAAATGAGGAAAAGACGTATAAATATAGAAGCTGAAAGGTATAATTTTAGCTATGATTAACTAAACAATCACGTTAGCCATAGAATTTGATAAGACAGCCATCCTACGCGATCGCGAGAAAATTAAATCTGACATCGAACGAAATTCAATTAACCGTCCGCCAGGCATTAACCTCACAATAGTAAGTTTCTCTTAAGCGTGGCATAAGACGCAATATTAACTTCCGTGGATATTAACACGAATTCCACGTTCGACGCAAACTGATAATCGATAATCGGCCCGAGATAAAATTAAATCGAAGGAAGCAGGAAGATGAAGCGAGTTATATAAAACTGCTTGGTATTCGTGAGAATATAATACGATGCACAATCGTGTAATTATTTATGCAGAATAGAACAAGCAAATGTTGAATTGTCAATTGAATTATTCATCCGCAAATCTTATTATCGTTTATTTGTAAACTTTTAAACCGAAGATTCAGGAACTTGATGTATCGCTTATCAATTTGTTAATAATATTCAGAGAAGAATGAACGATAACGTTTTCATGGTAATAAGAAAATTGTTTTGTGTATATTAAAAATGCGAACAAAAAAGGAGCATGAAATTTGAAAAAGCATGTTTCTAAAGAAATGAATGATAACAAAATTTTCTTGGGGATATGAAATATGTAAACAAAAGAAGAGCATAAAATTACAAAAAGCGTATGTTTAAAAAACTTCAAGAAAGCAGAATTTTATTTACTTCTCATAATTGGATATTTATTATAGGTAAACAAGAAGTTTCTGTTACAATTTAAACAAAGCCAAACAATTATCGTTAGATGGACCCTCTTCGGAGCAGAAACATTCGAAACTTCTTCCCTTAATCTCGCATTTAACGATGCGGTGCTCGAATTTCCCGATGCAACAATCTCTCTTAAGAGGAAGCCGAGTCGTTAAAGATTTCATCGCGCGATCGAGCCACGCCGAAACTAGTTTCCACGAGCTGCACGTTCGATGTTCCTCAAGTCGCCCGAGTGGACGTTCCGAGTAATATCTCTCTATGGCACACCTCTATCCCTCGGAAGAAATTACGAAGAAGCGATTTTTTCCTAAACCGATTGACATTCTGGCAGCCTCAATTTGTTTTGCTATCGAGTCGAATTTCCTGCGAAATTAAGCTTTTCTTCGGTCACTTAGGCTGTTCGAAATTAGTCTCTGCCTTGAGATTTAGATATGTTTATTAAATTCGTTGCTTTTGAGTATGGAGAATATTTATGAAGGCACTGTGGACTAGTGAGATGTATGCTGTTTGTTATCGCAGAGGGGGTCGTCTCAAGAGAGATAATAGACTTTGTGAATCTTAGGCTCGTAATTGTAAGCCTCAGGAACATTGTGATCTTAGGTCCCTAGATTCTCAGGAAGTGTAATGTCTCAGGGGTGTTAGGATCCGAGAGTCCTAAAGATATCAAAGGCCTGAGATTTCTAGGATCTCAGAGTTATCAGAAATCTAAGGATCCCAAAGTCTGAGAGATCCTAGAGAATCCTAATGCCTTAATTTCACAGAAGTCTTAGGATCCCAGAATCGCAAAAATATCAAAGGCCTGAGATTTCTAGGATATCAGAGTCCCTAGAGTCTCAGAAATCTGAGGATTCCAAAGTCTCAGAGATCTCAGAATCCCAGAAAATCTTAATGCTTTAACGATGTCTTCACAGAAGTCTTAGGATTCCAGAATCCCAAAAATATCAAAGGCCTGAGATTTCTAGGATATCAGAGTCCCTAGAGTCTCAGAAATCTGAGGATTCCAAAGTCTCAGAGATCTCAGAATCCCAGAAAATCTTAATGCTTTAACGATGTCTTCACAGAAGTCTTAGGATTCCAGAATCCCAAAAATATCAAAGGCCTGAGATTTCTAGGATATCAGAGTCCCTAGAGTCTCAGAAATCTGAGGATTCCAAAGTCTCAGAGATCTCAGAATCCCAGAAAATCTTAATGCTTTAACGATGTCTTCACAGAAGTCTTAGGATTCCAGAATCCCAAAAATATCAAAGGCCTGAGAATTTTAGGTTCTCGGAGTTCCTAAAATCTCAGGGGTTTGAAGATATCAGGATCCAGTGATCTTAAAGATCTCAGTATCTCAGGGAGTATCCTAGAGGCTTGGTGATCCTATGATCCCAAAGGTCTTAGAATTCGAGGCTTCAGTCTCCTAGAGATCTGTGTCTCAGAGGTCTTAGAATCCCATATATCCTAGTATCTCTGACGTCTTAGAGTTCCAGAATCTCCGAGATTCCAGAGATCTTTAAGTCCTAGTATCTCAGAATCCCATAAAATCCTAATGCCTTAACGATGAATTTCCCAGAGGTCTTAGAATCTCAATGAATCTGAGAGTCCCAATAAAGTGTTCGTGTTCCCGATGATTCCAGAAATGACCAACACCTTTGAGTTTCGACAATCATCCATTCATAATCCAAACTCCAACGAACACACCGAATTGAAATTCAAACGACTTTCGAATTCATAATTCATAACTCCGCGTCAAACGCGAAGTCGCCTAACTCTCTTCTCTCGCGAGTAAGTGTTTTCTACTCACTCTATAACCAACTGCCGCGAACTT
>NW_017100385.1:1364063-1364548 GCF_001263275.1 Habropoda laboriosa | reverse complement strand
AAACAGCCGGAATCGCCCAACTTCTTGAACTTTTCCAAAAGCCCGTAAAAAATTACGATAGCCGTAAAAACGCGGCGGAGCCTTGTAGAACAGACGTAGGGATCTCGTGGCACAACGCGTCACAAAGAGAAGCTCTATCTTTGTCTCAAGATTAAAGCAATTTCTGCAACAAGGTACGTGCTTTTTCCGCGGAACTGGCCGACAGTGGCGCGTATTAAACGCCCACCGTCTACCCCGGCCACCTTTTTCCACCATTAAAGCACCGTTAAATTATATAATTACCGATATACTAGCAGGTAAGGAACGTTGCACAATGTATGAAGTCTCGAGAGGATTGTGGCGCTGACGATGGCGAAAAATGGCCGGATTATTATGGAAGAGTAATTTTTGCTCATCCTGCCTTTCCGCACAGAATAGTGGATTTTTAAGGAAACATGGGGAAACGGAGGAAATAGCTTGGTTTTTTAAAAAAATTTATATTAATA
>NW_017100385.1:1336826-1363893 GCF_001263275.1 Habropoda laboriosa | reverse complement strand
CAGTAAAAAATAATTTATTATAAAAATTTGTAATTTGTTCGAGTTTTTCAAAACTGTCGAATTTTTTGAAATCACTTTAAGTTATATTATAAATTTCGAGTTTTCATTGCAATTTTTAAACTGTGACCTATATTATTTAAGACGCATTACGTATGTAAGTGGTACGTTCTAATTGAATATTTCTGGGTTAAGGAATCAATTTATCAAATAAAGTTAAAAGTAGTAACTTTCATGGAGGAGGTAAATTGTATAAAATCCAGAAGGAACGGGAATTTTCCACCGGAATGATAAAATTTACGTACAATAACTTGAACGGTAACGTTCCTTTCTTCTGTACGCAACTTTCTCGACCTGTTCAGGACCAAAATGAAAAACTATAAATCGAGTTACCTTCTTTTCCCCGAGAAAAGCATAATAACTCTTCTCTCGTGAGCATTTTTTCACATTTCAATTAAAATAAGAACGAAATTGCGCGACTTTTATTCTACATTCTCTGTTTATTTCTTCACGAAGAATCAGCTGGTACCATATCTTTCGAGACACCCTATATTCTTAACCTTTCCTTTAAAAAAAAAAACGAAGGAAAATTCTTTTTGAAAACTAGCGTTCAATCATTATCGAATATTTGTCAGAAAATCATAGAAAATTCGCAAACACCTAAATCTTCGAAAAATCACGAAAAATTTCGCACAGTTTAATCTTCAAAACGTTGCAGAAATGTTGCACAGTTAAATCTTCGAAAAGTCACAAAATTCGCAAACACCTAAATCTTCGAGAAATCACGAAAAATTTCGCACAGTTTAACCTTCAAAACATTGCAAAAATTTTGCACAGTTCAATCTTCGAAGGAACACAAAAATTTCGCAAACCTTTGTTCATTCAAAAATCGCGAAAAATTCTTAAAAAGTGTAATCTTCCGAAACACACAAAAAATTCGCAAACAATTTATTCTCGAGCAAATAACACGGTCTTTTCCCGTGAAAATGCGCTTCGTTTTCAATCCGAAGAGCACCCCTTCGTTCACGAAGCACAACCGACTCAACCTGAGCTCGAAGAAATGTCAAATCGATGAACATTCGTGGAATATTTCATACGATCGATCTCTACCCGGAATATCCAAATAAAATTGCGTCGAAATGTTCGTTGACAGATTAAACGGTATCTCGAAAGTATATTTCCACGGTAAAGAGAGGCGCCACGCGGATATATTCATCAAACGGCACCGTAAATATTGTACGTGCAAACTTCAACAATTTGTGCAAATAACATTTGCCGTGAGCGTTTCCAAACTTCCCTTTTCACCGGATACGCCGCGGCTGTGCAACGTTTCGATCCCCATTTCACCTCGTTCTTCGGAACTCTTACCAAAATTCAGAAGCATTGTTCCGTACCGAACATTTTTTTGTCTATTTTCGCATCGAGCCTTTCTCCTTTTATTTTTATAGCTTAAGGAAATTGTAAGACGGGCCTGAAGAATCCGCGACCCATAGGATTAGCCGGGGCCGTTATTAAGCGCGTACCCTCGGTAATTTCACCACCAGAACTCAGTTTATTAACCATTGTCCCGATTTTCCAATTACTGAACTAGTGTCTTCCTTCTCTCATGTCCTATCTCCTTTTTTTCGGAATTCCCCAAAACCCCGACACCTTATCCTTCTACCACCACCTTCTACCACCACTTCCCACCACCACACCCTACGACCAATACTTAATGTTCTTATTTCTCCCATTTTTCACTTCCAAAATTAAACTCCGCCCTCAGTAGCTGAGATGCGTGACTTCCTCTGAATTTCGAATCAGTATCATTCTGAACGTTAAACAACCAAGTATTGAGTCAGTTCGAGCGCTGAACGCATAATCAAGTCGTTTATATTATAACGTTGGAGAAAGGGTATTCCGGGATCGCTTCAGACCTCGTTAGAAAACAGTCCGATTTTTCTCTCGTGATCCAAGTTTGAAACATAACTCAAACCGATGCGAGTACACGACAAGCATCTTCGACGAATTTTCATTGTCGTTGATATTATAAAAAGGCACAAGCTGTTGGTAAAAGTTTAAAGTCATTCGTATAATTGTATAATTGGGATTAATATTGCAGTGTCGTAAAAATTTTCACCTATTCTTACGTTGCTTCAAAAGGCACAGGACTTATAGAAATTTCAGTTATAAAAATTTAATGAATCGATAAAAAAACACACGCTGTTGGTGAAAGATTTAAAGTCGTTTAAGAATATTTTGTAGAATTTCTTATAGATTCAGAATTAGTACAATATTGCACTGTCGTAAAAATATTCACCTTTTCTTACGTCGTTTCAAAAGGCACCGAACGACTTATAAAAATTTAACTATGAAAGTTAAATAGATCGATAAAAAAAAAATACATATTAAAATTCTGTGGGATTAAGTAAAGAGATTAAGTAAATCAGCAAAAAAATAAAACGACCGGGTTGTAACCATTTTTTTAATATTTGTTTGTAGTAAAATTCTGAAGGACGAGTTGTAAAAATTCAATAAATCAATGGAAAAAGTAAAATAACTGGGTTGTAACCATTTTTTATTACTTGTCGAATTTTAAATACAGCAAAGTTCTAAGTTCCTCTATTCGTTCTTCAATTTCCGTACCAACGTTAAATACATATTATCTTTACTTTAGAAATGAACAATTTACAAAAACAATAATGCGAAATACGCTTGAAGAGCCTTCACTTCGGTCTTTCTTAAACGAACCTCCAACTTCCCTCCAAGTATTATCTCGAAGATATCTTTGTTATCTGAGTCAGATTTCCATGATCCAGCCCTAATTGAATCGAAATAAAAGAAACTTTCTTAATTGAATAATACCGTTTCATGTCAACGTTTCACGCTGGTTACCCCGCCACCGAATGGTGAAACGGAACAATTGAGAGAACTGTCTTAAAACTGTATAAAATACCAACTAGCCGATTTGATTAATCTTAAGATATTTCTGTAAATTTTTACTTTGAAATTAAACAAAAAACACCGAAATTATACTTGAAGTATCTCTGGAGATTAGAAAATCGATTTTTCAGAACCTAATTAAAGACAAAAATCAAGAGCATTTTTAATTGTTTATAACTATAAACGCAGCCTCGGACATAATTTTGTCATTCTTAATTTTCGTCTTGTTCTAGCTTACAAAATCATCCTTTAAATTTTCTACCAACTGTTTTTGAACACACCGTGTAGCGGCCATTTTGCTACTCGCGCGCCTAACTTCAAACCTGAGTAACTTTCTTGACACGTTCGCGTCGGGGCGTTTGGAGCCGCAGTTGACATAAAGAGCAGAAAAAAACTGCTATAATTAATGAATATTTTTCAGAGAAATTTTACTTAATTCGTGAAACGTCTGTTACGGCATATCCCGAAGAGAAATTGAACCTATAGCGTTTTATAAATTTATTTTCAGATGAAAATGAGTGAAAATCTCAATGACACACATCTGCGTCATCCGTACCCAAGTAAAAAACCCGAAAGACACTCCGATACGTCATCCGACGCGAATGTGTTAACCCTTTGCACTCGAACAGATAAATTGCAAATCAGATTCATTCCTGTATTTAACGTATTTTTATATTATACAGGGTGTCCCGTAAAGAGTGTAACACCCGGAAATGGGGGGTTGCTGGAGTGACTCTGAACAACTTTTTCCTTTGCCAAAATGTTGTTTGAAGCTTCGTTTTTGAATTATTAACGAAAAACACTGGCCAATCAGAGCGCGCGTAGAGCCCGCGCCCAGGCACGGGAGCGCTGACTCTCATCCGCGCGCGATCGTGAACAAATGCGTACGCGTGACTTCTCGGTTATCATCGTCGTGTCGCTGTCAAAAAAATTTGACTTTGCACCGATATTTTTATAAGGCTTGGAGAAATGGTTTTTTGCCGTCACACAGTGTTTCGCGTGTATGGGCGTTCGGGACAAAACTCATAACTTCTAAGCTAATCAATTGTCGACCTAAGTCCTCTAATACTTTTTTGAAGAGAATTCTCAAATGCACTGATTGGCACATAAAAAAAATGAACTCCCCACCTTGACAAAATCATATCTAACAAGCAAATTCACGAGATTCTAAGTTTCTAAGTAAAACACTCGACATTACCTTGAGCGCGGCCTCGTCCGCGATATTCGACATTGTCAAACCACAAGTGCGGTCCAGCCCGCAATAATCGATATTTCAAAATAAAGTGCGATCACCATCGCGACAACAATTAGTTGGCACATACGTGCAATAATCTCCAACGCCAACCCGACCTTCCAGCTATCACGAAGCGCGGGAAGCTGCGTTAACAAGTTCATTCAAACCATTTCGCTGCTTAGACATTTATAAGAGGACCTATTGTCCGGCAAAATCAAGGTTTTACCAAGTGGTAGGCAATAATGTCGCTTCTCAGTCGCCACTCGAGTGCAAAAGGTTAATATGTAGAATTTCCAAAGTATTCTCTGGGTAGAACACTACAATTTTCAATGCAGAAAAACAAAAGCAATCGATATTTTAGACCCAATTCCAGGGAATGTCCTCTGAAGAAACTGAAATACGCAGTCCTCAGTGTCACGTGTCCTCGTTTCGAAGCGACTTCCGGTGGTCGCGTCGGTTGAGACACGACGAAAATTCTCTCGCGTCGCGTCGTCAATGTCTCGAGGATTGACGCGTTGCAGTTCGTAACCGATTTGGTGGCTGGCGAGGATTACGGCCGGCAGTCGGATGATGGAACAACAACGGGTCGAAAACTAGAAGTTTTGAAAATATTGCCCGGGAACGCGCGTTCTCCTCGAGAAGTCAATTTCAAGTTTGAAAGGAAGGACGTGTGACTGTAAATAAGCTGAAAGTTCTCGCGCAGAGATGGAAGTTGTGTGTAGCGTTAAAGGATCGTTTGCGAGGAAACGAATCTGTAGAAAGTGCGGACCGAGGGAGCACATTCGTGCGTAGACGGTCGGGAAATGGCATTGGAAATACCAAAATGGCGTTCAGTCGTGGCAACTTTTAAGTAGCAATCTGACATTGGCGTTTTTATATTTTAAAAAGGAATTTTTCAGAAAGTTTCCTTTCAATTTGAGAACTGTAATTGTCATTTTGACGAACTGTTGGTCATTTTTTTAAAGGATGTACACGCGTGGTTGTAAGTATCAGGACACCCGTTACATTCGTTCAGTTTTATACGATTTAAATTACATTTCTTCCGCAAAGTTAGTAAAAATATAGATGGTGCTTACATTATTACTTTTCAGTGTTTTTCTCGCAAGTGGTAGATTTGTGAGCAAAATAAAATAAAACAGAATTTCATTATCTTTTATATAGAATACGTTGGCGTGAATAGATTTTGCAAATTTTTTAAATTTTTCATGTAATGATGATACCGGGAATTCTTTTAATATAAAAACCTAAACCTCTCCATCACCCTCTTTGTAAAGAACCGAAAATATTAAGAATCTATTTTTTTCTCTCCAAATTGCTGTGCATATTATCTATACCATTTAACCATTATCCATATGTAAAGAATATACTACTTTTGTTTCTCATAAATTCATCTTTTATTTGACGAAAAACAACGAAAAGACGCAATCACACAACAATATTAGAAACTACTAAATTACGAAACTTCTTCACCATAGTGGCGCACCCAGAGGGAAAGCAAAGTAGTCCTGGCACCCCAAAAAAAAAAATAGAAATTTTTCTAAAAATCTTTTTCAAATTAAAATTCATTTTTTCATTTATGTCATGTCGTGTCTTCTATTTTCACACTACTTACACCTGATTAACTTTATTGAATCTGCATTAAAAATACTTTCATTCGTTCAACTCGACTTCCCTTAGAATTAAAACCTGAACGCGCCACTGCTTCGCCATCACAAAAATAAAACGCACAAAAACATATAAAATACGCGTACACGTACCTAAAAATAAAGTCTTAAAAAAAACCTTTTTCAAGCTCTCCGCTGCAATCCACAAACAGCAGTAAAATACCTCTAAATTCTAAACCAATGGATCACACGGTAAACAACCTTGACTATCAATTACTCTCCCCCCGGAACATCGATCGCCGATGGTTACAGGGCAGAGATTAACCGAATGGCTCGTGTACCGAGAACAACTGAGAGGGGGTGAGAAATGAAATGGATTAGCAAGTCGTTTCCGATTCGAAAACACGGCCTGCGTCCGAAATAACCGGTCGAAACGAGAACAATACGGTACAAGATGGCGGAGAAAACGGGCGCACGTAGTGGGGAAAATGGCGTCCGTCCGGGACTGTACGAAATTTCGGTTCCACGTTCACGAACAATGCATGCAAATTTACCGAATAATCCAACCGGGTGAATTGTTACCGGTGCGGTTTCCCAGCCGTGTTTGCACCATCGACACCCTTTGTTCCGCAACAGAAACGAGAGAAAAGCAGAGGCCTACAAAGGATTCTTGCGTAATAACGCGCACCGCTGCATATGAGTGACAAAGGGTGCCGTGTCATCAACAGGTTTATCAACAGGTGAAAATGGCGATATAAACGTGGTTGACCGACGAGTGACGAAAACCGTACAGTAAGGTTGAACGACGTCGTTTGACGTATGTAACGTGTTAACGATAGGTCGAACAGTGTGGCTTGGGAAATTTTCAGTTAAGTTGTGCTGTGAATCGATTTGCGCTGAAATGGTAATAGATCGTTTTATTTCTGTGAAATTATTAGATCGTGTAATGTGGAATGTTGGATTTCTAATCATTTGCAAATTGATTGCTGAAGTGGTTAGTTGTATATGGAAGAGTTCTGAGTTTTTTCGTGTTAATTTGAAGTTCGTACAATTTTGCAGAATCTAAGGGTAACTTTTGTTTGGATTGAAAAAATCCTTTTCATCCTTTCTGGGAAAAGTTTACGTTTCATGTTAGATGTCGTGATTTTCGATGTGAAATTTTTGTATATCTTGAAGATCTTAGGGTTCTAAAGTCCGTTCAAAATAAGAGTAACCTTGCTTCGCGCATGGAACGTGCGTAAGGCAGGGCTAGAACATCCGAACCCCCACTTAACCGCGTATGTTTTTCTCCGTCTTACCCTCTGCTACGTAGGCGATTAAGTGGGGGTTTGGACGTTCTAGTCCTGCCTTAGGCACGTTCCATGCGCGAAGCGAGGTTACTCTTATTTTGAACGGAGTGTAGAGTCCAAGAAATTCTCGTATTTCAAGGATCTTAGAGTCCCAGAAATTCTCATATTTCAAGGATTTTAGAGCCCCCGAAATTTTCGTATTCCAAGGATCTTAGAAACCCAGAAATTGTTATATTTCAAGGATCTTAGAGTCCCAGAAATTGTCATATTTCAAGGATCTTAGAGCCTTAGAGATCCTAATATCTTAAGCACCTTAAATTCCCAAAGTCCAAGTGATCCCAGTGTCCCAGATGTCTTACAAGAGAACTTCGATAACCCAAAAATTCTGATTTTTCTGACAACTTTGCAAATTTATAGGAGCCAATAATAAAATTGTCAAGCAATTCCTTTTTACCACTTCTCCATTCTTCGAGATACCAAAAAGTTCCCTTGTCAGAACCTCAGAGCTTAAATACCTCAGAAACCTTACTAACTAAACCTTCGAGATTTAGAGGTACCAAAGATCCCAATATTCTACAAGCTTTAAAGTTCCAGGCTTCGCCAATCCCAAAGCTCCTTACACCTCAAAACTTCAAGTGTCCCAGAAATCTCACTTTCTTATAAATCTCACGATCCTAAGATCCAAAAAAATTCCAGTTTCTCAGAAATCCTCGAGTCTTCGAGTTCCTAGATCCAAGATCTTCACCTAGACACACACAGAAACATATAAAAAGTACCATAAAATACGTAGCTATCTCTCTTCTCCATTCGTTCATTGTTTCTTTTCGAGAATCGAAAATTTCTCAACGGCTCGTGTAAAGGGTGACGGTGAAATGCGCCGTTCTTTCGCGTGGCCACTTGAAAGGCTGGGAAAAGGTTTGCACGGCGGCTTATTTAAATAATCGCAGCAAAGAATTCGCTGACCACGGTCAGAGAGGGAACAAGGACTGAAGTAAAAAGGAAAAGGAAACAGCCGGCGTTCTGACCGGACAAAAAAAAAATCTACAAGAACCGACAAGAAGCTGGCACCGTTTCTCTATTAAAAGAGAAGTTCGCCGCAAAAGCCGTGGCGAGGAAAATGGAGAAGGCACCCAACACGCGGCGAACAAAGGATAATTTATAATAGTCGACTGTAAAAAACGCACGTTGGCCGAATGACAAAGCTTTGTTGGCAACTTCTCTCTTCTTTTTTTCCCCCCTCTCTTCTTTCGTTTCCCCCCTTTTTCAGGCTGCTGCCTCTCGGATTGTAGCGATCTGAAACAGCTTAAGAACTGTCCGCAGAGAAAACAGAGAAATTGTGTCATTAATGGAAAAAGTTTTTCGGTGTGGATTCTTGAGGAAGATTTCGAACGTTTCCTCTCGCTGTTCATGACGCTTTTAAATGTGTTCGGGATGAAAATTCGGTACAAGATGCGGTGGTAGATATGAGTTGAATTTCGAAAGTTCGTTTTCGCTTCTCAAGACCTTCGCGTTTTCCGTGACTTGATATATTCTGAATTTGAACATTTTCTAATTTGCAAGGGAATTTGGTGAAGAGGAATTAGAGGATTCGGAAAATTAACATGAAAATTTGAAGAAGCAAACGTTACTGTAAACTAATCACTTTTTTCGAGATCTTGATGTCGTTATCTCTGAGAACATGAGTCGGAAGTGTTCTGAGATTCTGAGTCTGAAGAAATCTAAGATTCTGAGTCGGAAAAATTCTGAAATTTTGAGTCGGAAAAGCTCTGAGATTCTGAGTCGGAAAAGCTCTGAGATTCTGAGTCGGAAAAGCTCTGAGATTCTGAGTCGGAAAAGCTCTGAGATTCTGAGTCGGAAAAGCTCTGAGATTCTGAGTCGGAAAAGCTCTGAGATTCTGAGTCGGCAAAGCTCTGAGAGTCTGAGAAAGAAAAGTTATACAATTTTGAAATTCTGAGTCGGAAAAGCTCTGAGATTCTGAGTCGGCAAAGCTCTGAGAGTCTGAGAAAGAAAAGTTATACAATTTTGAA
Source organism: Habropoda laboriosa (assembly GCF_001263275.1). Classification (NCBI taxonomy): domain Eukaryota; kingdom Metazoa; phylum Arthropoda; class Insecta; order Hymenoptera; family Apidae; genus Habropoda; species Habropoda laboriosa. Next base: position 1,354,820 of record NW_017100385.1, on the reverse strand, counting down.
ATTCTGAGTCGGAAAAGCTCTGAGATTCTGAGTCGGCAAAGCTCTGAGAGTCTGAGAAAGAAAAGTTATAAAATTTTGAGATTCTGAGTCGGAAAAGCTCTGAGAGTCTGCGAACGGAAAGTTCTAAAATTCTGAGATTCTGAGTCGGAAAAATTTCTAAATTTCTCCCGTTAACTTACAATTCGCAAAATGTTTGTTAATTTATTGCTAAGAAATCCAGATGAACGTAACGTTTCAGTTACATTCTGACAAAAATACAAATTTCACGGAGAAAAGATGAAAAACAAATTACACTTTAAAAAATACAACATTTTCAACCTCGAAAGAACAGTAAGAAATAAAGTGTCTATTAAATAGTTCCAACAGTAAGAACAGCACGATACCAATCTTACGACGTCAACAAAGAACGAGACAAACGTTAAAGGTCCATTGGAACGCACGTGCTACTCAAGTCTACTCAAGTCTCATAAACGACGCGTGTCTCTTCAATTATCCCAACCGTGCACCTTTTTTTTAATCGTCTGCCGGAACGGTGATCGTCAATTGAACGCGCAGATAACGCTTCGAGGAACGACAGGAGGAAGGAACGCGCGAAGAGTAATTGAAAACGAGTCTCAAACGGTCACCGACACAATTCCGACGGAGCAATTAAAAGCTCGACCAAGTCGATAGTTACTCTTAGGCACCGGTGAGTCGTTGAATTAATGCGACTTGCACACGCGAGCCGCGTAAAGAACGGTTCGACCACAGTCGATTTAAAACTGACTATTAATACCCCGTTCGTTCCGCGATCGGGATTAGAACCGATGATTTTCACGTTCAATTTACCTCGAATCTTGGATTATTCCTCTTCTCACACCGCAATCGTTAGAATCTTAATGCAAAGAAGTTGTAGTGTAATAATTATTCCCTTGATTCAGGAATAACTGATATACATGATTAAAATTTGTTTTTTGGTCCCTGATAAATTTGATCAATAGTGCAGATTTTTTTGGTTACTGATCACCGGTATTGGGCAAAAGTTATTTCGAGTAACGAATAAATTTGAATTATTAGCACGCGTAGAATAAATGAAAATATAAAATTATAATACTTAAAATTTATAATTTTACTTAAGATTACTTACCGAGATATTGTTTGTTTATGAATGTTACGAAACTTCGATTCTAAATACAGGATCCTTAATTCACGATTCGTTTATGTATTATAAATGAACACATTTAAGATGGGCTCCAAAAATAGAGTTAGGTCCTTGAGAATTTATATCTTGTTCGCAAATGTTCGATTTGTCAGGGTTATACTTCTTGCATGCCAATTAAGGAAATCGAAATAAATTATTCATACTTGCTTATTTCGGTACATTATATTTTGGTATTGCATACCTTATACGAAGTGTATATAACCATCAGCTTTCTTTTTCCAATATAAAATAGGACTGGTTTAGATTAATATTCATTTTCAAGAAGAAATCAGAATATTTTCAATAAAACTGTATTCCAGCAAACTTTTATCATTATATCTCTAATTTTCCTGAATGTACCTTAGAAATTGCAAAAAAATCAATCTTCTGTTTCATTCAAAAAGAAGATAAAAGAATTAGTTCAAGGTATTAATAAAAATTGTATTGGAAAATTTCTTGGAAAATAGATTCTAGACTAGAAAAATTTCGATAATAATAAAAGTGATGTAAAAATTGTTCGTGAAATAAATCATTAATCGGAAATATGAATAACTTTTCAAAGTGATACTTTGAAAAGTGAAAAGCTTGTTAAATAAATAAACACTTTTAAAATAAATAATTAATAGTAAAGACAATTGAAAGGAAAGTGTCCAATGATCACCAACTGCATTTTCAATGTGTCACTTTTCATGGTGAAATTTAGCAAAGACTCATCAATATGCGGGATGTAAATCGGCCGTGGTAATATCGCGCGCGTAAACCTCGCCGTTTTTGAATGACGACCGGAAGGCGTGTATTCATATGTATAAACCAATTAACAAGTGAACACGCGAATAACACGCCTCCTAATTCTGACAATTGTTCTGCTTGCTGCTTGAGCCCGCGGATTACACACGAGTCTCGCCGGGGACAGTGTTAATGGAAAGCTGAGTTATGTAAACAAGCCGTGATCATGCATCAATCGTGCATTCATACTAGGGACTCGATCAATACGCAAATCTATTTTCGATATTATAGTTACCTTCTAATTGCAACTATTGTATTACGCTATTTAGATGATTTCATCGGTGATACACGAGGGTTAATAGTGTTATCCTTTTTCTAATTCGCTCCGTGTATTTTACAAGTGTGACGTATATTTTTCTGCCTCGTCTAAAAATGAGTGAAAAAGAAATTGTTTTGGATGTAAATTGTGATAAATGTAAAATCGAGTGATTAATGATAGATAAAAGTAGTAAGTATCAAATATTAGTATTTCTTAATATTAGTATTCCTTGATATTAATATTTCTCGATATTAACACTCCTGGATATTAATATTCCTCAATATCGATATTTCCCGATATTAATATATCTCAATATTAATATTCCTCGATATTAATATTCCTGGATACTAGTATTACTGGATATTAATATTCCTCGATATTAACATTCCTCGATATTAATATTTATCGAAATTAATAAATCTGGATATTAATATTCCTCGATATGAACACTCCTGGATATTAATATTCCTGGATACTAATATTCCTAAATATTAATATTCCTCGATATTAACACTCCTGGATACTAATATTCCAAAATATTAATATTCCTCGATATTAACACTCCTCGAAATTAATATTTCTCGATACTAACATTCCTGGATATTAACACTCCTGAATATTAATACTCCTGGATACTAACATTCCTAAATATTAATATTCCTCAATATTAACATTCCTGGGTATTAATATTCCTCGATATTAACACTCCTCGATATTAATATTCCTCGATATGAACACTCCTGGATATTAATATTCCTGGATATTAATATTCCTCGATATTAACACTCCTCGATATTAATATTCCTCGATCTTAACACTCCTGGATATTAATATTCCTGGATACTAACATTCCTAAATATTAATATTCCTGGATATTAACATTCCTGGGTATTAATATTCCTCGATATTAACATTCCTCGATATTAATATTTATCGAAATTAATAAATCTCGATATTAATATTCCTCAATACTAATATTTCTCGATATTAACATTCCTCGATATTAATATTTATCGAAATTAATAAATCTCGATATTAATATTCCTCAATACTAATATTTCTCGATATTAACATTCCTCGATATTAATATTTATCGAAATTAATAAATCTCGATATTAATATTCCTCAATACTAATATTTCTCGATATTAACATTCCTCGATATTAATATTTATCGAAATTAATAAATCTCGATATTAATATTCCTCAATACTAATATTTCTCGATATTAACATTCCTCGATATTAATATTTATCGAAATTAATAAATCTCGATATTAATATTCCTCAATACTAATATTTCTCGATATTAACATTCCTCGATATTAATATTTATCGAAATTAATAAATCTCGATATTAATATTCCTCAATACTAATATTTCTCGATATTAACATTCCTCGATATTAATATTTATCGAAATTAATAAATCTCGATATTAATATTCCTCAATACTAATATTTCTCGATATTAATATTCCTCAATACTAATATTTCTCGATATTAATATTCCTCAATATCAATATTTCTCGATATTAATATTAATTCTTGAAAAATATTACCCATGAAATTACAATGGAAATGTCGCGCTCGTTATCCCCATTATTTTCTATATCCTCCTCGGATCCGGTTTACAACAATCGGTAACGCAATTTCAGCTTATATCCCGTACACCTACAGCTAATTTGAGCACAAATTAAAATTTACGCTATTGTCACTGCAATGAAACTATAGGTCTTTAGCTACAACTGAAATGTGCAAACTTTCCATTTATGGTTTCCAGCTATCGTAGCCGGATTAATCGCTCGTGAATAATATCGTTCGTTCTCTCGATAATCATTTTTTCTGGTTACACATCTTCTCAACAATTTAACCCAGTATTACGCGTGATCATAGTTCACGATTATTCAAATCGGAGGAAAAAGTAAATCTTACTATTCTTACGTTTTATACCTTCCGAAGTTCATGAAACTTAATGTTCCTCATAATCGGAAAATGTGCATTTTCTCTCTCTTGAAATATATGTTTCTTCATCTCGTCTCGATTTAACATGACAATATAACAGAAGACGTAAAATTTCTTATTTTTGCAAAATTGTCATTATTTTGAAGAAAATATTATTTATTACGAGATTTTAACACATTACACTTTTCATCTTCAGAGAAATATATTCGCATAGTATCAATTATTTTTTATACCAAAGGAACATAATAATTGATTAGCATTTTATCTTCTATATTATTCGAAAAAATTAGGATCTACCGTAGTGAAACGATGTTCGCGGAAGATTTTTAAATCGCATTAAGGGTACCGCTAAAAGTATCACTTAAGCTCGATCAAGGATCCATCTTTCATCTTCTATTTATTACGAATATTACTTTCATTCCCGGAGAATTGTATTACCCTCACTTTTAGCTTAAGCTTGACTCGCTGTCTGCATTTAGCTTGGCCAAGAATCTATTTTTTCTCTCCAAATTGCTGTGCACATATATTATCCATATTATTACCATTTAGCCATTATCCATATATAAATTATACCAATTATATCAGGCTTAATGTAATTCGTACGAAAAATGAATTTTACGAGAAACAAATAACGCTAAACTTCCAGCAAAAATGAACCATACAAATTCTCCAAAGATAGTCCCAAATAAATACTTCCCACCGTACCAAACAAAATTTTGTCAGAAATTTAAACAAACAGAACGTATTCGTTCTTTAAACATCTCATAAATACGCTTGAAACATTCTTTCTCAAAAATCCCCTATCTACCAAGCCGGTCCCTAAATGAACCTCGTAGCAATTCCACAGTAAACGCCAGCCACGTAACGCGATTATAACTCACTGTGCATGACAAATAAATCTCCGAAAGCTATCTGAATTTTCCCCGCACAAATAACTCCCAGTCTTCTCAAATATTTCCAAAAATTATTCCACAATCATGTTCGTTCAAATTCCATGGAACGTCTATAAATTCCCATTCCGAGATAAAAAATGGGGGAGAGAGAGAGAGAGAGAGAGAGAGAGAGATAGGTGGGATGGGATGGTCGGCGGTCGTAAAGCATCTATTTGGAGTCGAGATAAATTACTTTCGGTATGCGCGTGACCGTGCGTTCGGCCCCAGACCGGAATTACGAGCAACGGGACGTCTCACGCGGCAGGTATTACCGTCTGCATGAATCTTCGGTATCCGGCCGATCCTCCGGGGTGCCCTTAAGGATGTCCGCGCGAACTTATCCTATCGCCGCACCTTCCGGAATGATATTTCGCCCCGTCGACTTCGAGAAGCCGCGCGCGTTCACGGACGATTTATGCCGCCGTGTGAGCCACGTTTCGTCGCTGCCCGCGCCAATAACCCCGATGCAAAACGACCGTTTTCGCTGTTTACGAGAAATACGACTCTGTCCGCGCGGCTGCGAATTGGTATTGATGACGGAACTTTCAAATTCGACGAAATCGTTCGGTTAAATACGCGGTGACTCGCGATAACTTGGCCACCGCTGAATAATTTTTAACGTATGTGCTCTGGGAAAAAGTGTTTCGTGCAGAAATTTCCGAAGAGAACGTATGATGGTGAAACGGTTTTTTTGAAAGTATTTGTCCGCGAGATATCGTGACTGTGAATTTTTTAAATGGAACGTGTACTTTTTGTTTTATTCTGGAAACTTCGAGTGTGTGAGAAGTGGTTGACTTGCGCTACTTGCGGATTTCGAGAATTTCGACTTCTCAGTAATGGCTGACTTACACTACTTACGGATTTTAATTTCTGAATAGTTGACTTACACTACTTGCGGATTTCGAGGATTTAGATTTCTCAGAAGTGGTTGACTTGCACTACTTACCGATCTTAAACGTCTGAAAAGTAGTTGACGCACACTACTTGCTGATTCTGAAATATCTCAACGTTTAAGAAATGGTCGACTAACACTACTTACCGATTCCGAAAAGTTTCGAGTGTCCGATAACTGATTGACTGACGCTACTTATTGACATCGAGAAATTCTAGAAAATTTTAAGCGGAAATGGCGACTTTGTATTGGGCAAGTATGAAGTGACAGGAGGCATCTCATAGGACTCGCTGCAATTTTAAAAAGTTTCTCTTAGTTTAAAAGAAACAAAGAAATAAGGAAAAATACACGAGGAGGCTGTCAGTTGTGTTTTACTGAAACAAACGTGTACACGCGTAAGAATTAGATATTGAAGAAAGGTTAGGTTAGTATTGATCAAGTCAAAGAACAAATTGCCGAATATAAGCGGAAGATGGAATTCGTCTTTTCCCAAGGAATTCCTCATTGTCAATTACAGCAGCCTGTAATTAATTTGGTGTCCGTACGAACGACAATCGATTTACGCGTCGATGAACGCTCCTGTAACGTTCATCTGCGGTCATGCAATTGCTTTAGCCATTACTTCACCTGTACCGTGAACCACAAATTGCACCGGAAAGCAGAAGGCACGGTTAGAACCGCCGGTATTGCCGCGAAGATAAAAAAGGATCGCAGAGGAGTGTTGCAGAGGTGTACACAGGAATGTTGCACTGTTGAATGGTATAACTAACACCTAGGAATAAAAGAAGCAAAATTGTTTTTAAATAAATGAAACAGTAATCTCAGGTAAAAATGAAGAAATACGAAAAATTACGAAATTTTAGATTAAGTTAGATTAGTGTAGAACTATAAATATTGAGTTAAAAAGATTAAAATTTTGATAACTAAATACATAGTCAATATTTTGTCCCAGAGAAAAAAGAGGTACTCCAATTTCATATGTTTATAAATTAGCACGTTAACTGCCAAGCCTATTTTGAAGAAATCTGTTCTAAACGCCAACATTTTTTTTTTCAATTTATTGTATAGAATTAAACAAACACATTAATTTTTATATTATGACTTTAATTTTAATTGTTTTTTTGCAAAAAAATGATTAGCACGTTAACTGCCAAGCCTATTTTGAAGAAATCTGTTCTAAACGCCAACATTTTTTTTTCAATTTATTCTATAGAATTAAACAAACACATATTAATTTTTATATTATGACTTTAATTTTAATTGTTTTTTTGCAAAAAAATTCTTTCGATTTATCTCGTGGTCGAGCGTCTCCGAATAGGGTGTAACTTCTACCAGCAAACGTGTTAAGTTTATAAACAGCTCAAATATCAACACAAAAATAAACAAAACACTTACCCTAAAAAAACACGACGACAAGTGCTATAAACATTCTAATATCATAAATTCAAGAATTAAATAAAAAATCAGCTCGAACCTCGACACAGAAATAAACAAAACACTCGTGCCGAAAAAACACGGCGGCAAATACTACAAGGAATCTTCCAGACGAAAGCAAACCGAGAACGAACGGCCTCTGGAAATCCATAATCCATTAACAACTCCACGGCTCCCCCGAGCCTCTCTCACCCACTTAAACAAAAATCAACATTGTCCTGCGACATTCCCGAAAACAAACTAAACACTCCATCGACGGTCTCACTCCTCCAACCGCGGTCCATCAGAATAACGAATTTGTTCGTCGAACGTTACAACAATGGCGAGCACAAAGAAACCAGACGTTTCCCGCCGAAATCTCCAGGGGGCGAAAGGAGGAAAAAAAACAAACGAGTTACCCCCTTCATCGAGCGTTTTCGCAAACGGAGAGAGAATAGACGAGGCGTGTTTGCATCGTCGCGCGGGGCACCGTCTTTCTCCCCCTAAGATCGCCAATATTGACAGACATTCCGAACGGGGAGCAGAGGGAAAAAAAGGGGAAAATTGTTGTGGGGTTGGGAGCGGGGAAAAGGTACACAGAGAAATCCTGCAAGGTACACTGTTATATTTTCATTACACCGTAGTATCGCCATATTGGCAAACAAACCCGATTGCACTCTTTCTCCGTCGCTCTTTGACTAGCAACGCCGAGCCTCATCTGCAGGCAGACTCGACGACCAAGCAACTTCTGGGCGTTGGAACGGCCATATTGAACCCACCGCCGCAAATTTTCTTTTTACTCGCGTTCACAGATGGAAGAATCGAATCAGACAGAGATTTCACTTGGGAATCCTTCGCATTTTTAAGCTTCTTCTTCTGCGTGTAGTACTTCTTCTTCAGGTCGGACACCTCGTTGCTCATCCTGTCCATCCCGAGCTTGTACTCGCCTAATTGGACCTCGTACATGCTCATCTCGGCGATCATGCACTGTGCCGGAAGAAGGATTGCTTTGATCGTGTTTAAGTTTTCGAGTGATTATTTTTTTCTCTTTTAAGTTCGAGGAAAATGGTATGTTATTTAGATATCTCAGATTTTTTGGTCGATTTAGAAGGTAAACCGGAGAGAGAAAAATTTTAGGAAGAAATTCGCTCTTCTACCTTCATTTTTTGTCCCCTTTCACGCAGCGCCTTCTGAGTTTTGCTGAGAGAAATCGCCACCTGTGGTCCTGGATGTCGGGAGAGAATTTCGCGTAGATTCATGTACAATTTCTCCGTGTCCTTTATTTTTTTCTCCTTCTCGATCACGTCGGCGGCCATTCTTAACACGCGCTTTTGTAGAATCTGAATCTTCTTTAACAAATCATAGGTTGCTGGATCGGAACCCTGGGAAAATTTCGTAGATACTCTGCTGTGAATATTTACATCCCCTAAAATTCATAATTAAACAGAAACAAAAATCCAAAAAGAAAATAACTCATTGCAAATCTCAAATTTCTCTTTGGAATCTTCTGAAATCCTTTGTCGCTATGATAAACGTGATAGAGATGAACTAGGTACATGACGAAGATAATTCAGAAGATATTCGAAGAGTCAGAAAAGAAGCAAGTTCCCGACAAAAAAAAAAAACTTGAAATTTTGTAAATCGCAGTAATCCAACGTTGAATAAACAAAGTGACAACATAGGAAAGTCAGTCAACAAAGTTTAAATTGTCAGTTGAACTCAAGTAACAAATTGCACAATCGATAAAAACCGATTTCCCAAGATCAACTTTCACACAGCAAGAATCATTCGATCTGCTTCCAAAAACAATTTCTTTCACTCTGCTGGTATCAGCATATCACACGCATACCTCGAGCTTCCTCCACCTGTGAATGTTCAGCGGCGTCTGGACCTCCTCTTCCAACGCCATCACCTTCAGTCTCTCCCTCGTCAGATCCCTGTTCAAATGGAACACCTCTTGGCGCAGATCGCTCATGTTCGCTATACTCTTCTCCAATAACGTTTTCTCCGTCCTCAACTTCTTCACCTCGATCTTCAACAGTCTAATATCCTCCAGTCTATGATTGTACTGCACCTCTCCACGCTGAAGCGTTCCATGGAGAACCTTGAGCCTGCTATACTGTAAACTCAGCTCGTCGTTCCTGCGGACCAGTTGCGTACCCAGGATGTCCCTCTCGTTCATCACGTTATCGATGTCCTTCTTGTGCCTTCCAATGTCCGATTCTGCCTTTAAAATCACCTGCCTCAGACTCTTCTCCTCCTGTTTCATCGACACGATGTCCCGCTTCAGGTCCGACACATCCTTGCGACTCGACTGCAGCTCAACTTTCAGCCCCTCCTTCTCTTTCTCCACCACGCTGCGAACTGGAAGACGAATCACCGTGTGAAAATCCATCGTGCCTCTGCACGTGTAAGATGAGGAGAGCATGATTTGGTAGAGAATAGCAAGCTTCTTGGTGGATAAAGTGAAACTGGAGTTGTCAGTGTGCTGATTTATTTTGGTTAAGTTGATAGCGATAGTTCTGAGGATGTACAACCCCTGACAATAGGTTTTCGACCAAACGCAATGCTTCTACGCTCTGCCACCAGAGGGACGGACTAACCGCAAGTTCTCGCTAGTCCTCGTAAAGGCTCCTATTTGTATATATACAACTTCTGACCTGAGTCCTTCCAGTCTTTCCCGCGTCTAAGGCACGGGCCTTCTAGAAAGCCTTACTCACGAGGACACTAGGAGGCTCTCAGGACGAAAACGCCTTCCACCTATCTTCTCTATCTCTTCCCTCCAACAATTCAGAGCGATGATTCAAAAGCAACACAAATTTCTTTAATCTCGTCAACGGTCAAACCGCGCATGTACCTACCGGTTCTCGTCCGATCACCGAAGTCAAGATGCGTTGGGCACGGTTAGTACTTAGATGGGTGACCGCTTGGGAACTCCGTGTACTGTTGGCAATATGTTTTTTTTTTTTTTCATCCAAATTAAGAGCATGTCACCGAGAAACGAAATCCTTCCCATCATTTTTTTATAGTTCGTATTATTGTCTATTGTCAAAAAAGCTGTAGCGAGCCTCCTACGCTCTGCCACCAGAGGGACGGACTAGCCACAGGTTCTCGCTAGTCCTCATAAAGGCTCCTATTTGTATATATACAACTTCTGACCTGAGTCCTTCCAGTCCCTCCCGCGTCTAAGGCACGGCTCTCTTAGAAAGCCTTACTGACGACTTCACTAGGAGGCCCAGGACGAAACGTCCGACACCTTTCCTTTTCCGCCTATCCTCTATCAAGTTTCCTAAAACTACCGTTTACTACGGTATAAGTATAAAACTCGCGGGAACGTTAAATTGGTCTGATATGAAGTAAAGACAACAAAAATAATCAAGATTTTCATTTGTTACCTAGTAGAAAATAGTGAACAGAGAAAATGTTACTTGGAAAAAAGTATTTGGTCGACCGAAGTTCTGTACTGTATAGGGGAGAGCAGTCGGTGTAGTGTTGGAAAATTGCATTTAAAGATTTTCGAAGATCTGTGCAGACAGAGTTTTGAGCCGTTCAAACTTTCATACCTCTTGCAATTTATCCCATTTCGAAAAATCTTTCGACAGACGTATTCTCGAGTACGACGAGAGGCCGAACGCTTAAAATTAGGCGTTTCTCCTGATCGTAAAGTTAAATGCATACTAGATAAATGAAATGTTCGAATCCTCAGAAATATCAAACTAGTCGACCGTATGATAAACTTAGGGCAATCTGTTGTCCTATCAAAAGTGACAACGATGAAACAGCTTACGAAATTCCTCTTTGATCAATTGTCCCTCCTTCGTGACGATGTCCTCTTTCAGTTGCTCGATCTGATGGCTGAGAACCTTCAGCTTGTTCTTCAACTCTTGTATCTCGTCGTGAGCCTCTGTCAGACTCTTGCCGCACGTGTTTCTCTCTGCTCGAACCGCCTCGAACAGATTCTGCTGCTGACGGTACTTGGCCTCAGCCTCGGCCAGTCGTTTCTTGTAATTCGAGATCTCCACTTGCCTCAGCTTCGACTCGCTTATGTATTCCTCCACCTATTAACACGAACACTATAGATTACATCCAGCCTCGACGCATGCAAATTAGTCCTTCCAGGCACGCCGATGGAGATTGGAATTTTATGTTGTACCAACGCGTACGAGTTTTAGAAAAAAGGTATGTACGTTTGGGATGGAAAAACAAATATGTTTGGTATTTTAAGAAAAATATACAAGTAGATTACTTGGTTCGGTTAAACTGCAGCTTGAATTTCTGCTGCTTAAACAATTTGTTCACGATTTAATTGTTGACACATGCAGGTTCCTTTTTAGGTATACGAAAAAATATCGATTTTTCATTTTGTTTTTTTGGCTAATAAAAGAGTGAGTGGGTAATTTGAAAAGAGTGTCGAATAATTTAGACCAATTTTAAAATCAATGTCCCATCGATTTATGATGCATTTGAAAATTCATTTTGGAGATCAATCGAGACGAAGATGAAATTTTCGATACTGTGCAATTTCTATGTAAAACAGTTCTCTGTAGAACGCATACTTTAAATTCTTCAACTATAAATTCACAAGTAACGTATGGCCCTGAGTACAGCAACATCAATTAATACTAAATGCTTCAATTTATGACCACAAACTATACATTGCAGCGAAAGGTTCTAAACGTGCTATTTTTTGTATTCAGTTTACATTTAAAAAATCCAACTTCGATATCATATTATAAGCTTCGAAAGTGGATCTAAATGATAGTCAATGTAAAACATACAACCATAAGTCTGCTTCAGAAATTGCACAGTGTTTTTTTGGAACACGAAACAAGCGATTGCCACCGTCACTAACAAAATAGTTGTCAAAGTGAAAATTTACAGAAGCTAGCTCGTTAGTCTGTAAATTATTTCGAGTCAAATTTATTTTTGCGTTTCACCGTGGCAATTTTTTATACTGAAAATTTTAAAATAGGGAAATGCAAGTTCGCCTTTAAAGTGCACAGTGTTTTTCGAACGTGAAACAAAATAAATGTCACGGCGAACAGTAAAATGATTCCCAAAGTGAGAACTTCAAGCTAATTAGATTATAAATTATTATTTCGAATGGAATTTATTTTTGCATTTCACCATGTAGCAGAGACCGCTGCATCTCGTTACGGCACTATGGTGAGGAGTTTTGTAATTTACACGCCAGTCACGAGACATCATGCGTGAATAATACGTGTTTCGAAGGTTAGGGAAGTTTGTTGGTTGCCTCACAAGCGTTTTGGTAAATGCCTGTCAGACTTTGTCGAGCTTCCATGAGTACGTTAGAACGTTTTGTAAATTATTGGTCACAATGCAGGGCTGTTGCAGAGAGGAAATTTGATGGACGTTGTAGGAGACATTATATTTGTTTTAGAAATTAATTATTAGAGACTTGCTTAGATATAGTTATTAAAAATAGAACTTTCGTTAAAAAGATTCCTTTTAAACTTATCCAAAAAATTATTAAACTGTTTTTAGTATTATTTGATTGAAAGTATTTTAAAGATATTCAGAAAGTATTTTATCATCAAATACGTTATTCAATTGAAGGTATTTTGAAGGATATTCAGAAAGTATTTTATTATTATCAGATATTTTATTCAATTGAAAGTAGTCTGAAAGATATTCAGAAAGTATTTTACTATTATCAGATACATATGTTGCTCAATTGAAAGTATTTTGAAGAATATTCAGAAAGTATCTCGTTATCATCAGATTTGCTATTCAGTTGAAACTATTTCAAAGGAAATTCAGAAAGTATTTTATAATTATCAGATGCATATGTTGCTCAATTGAAAGTATTTCAAAGGAAATTCAGAAAGTATCTCGTTATCATCAGATTTGCTATTCAGTTGAAAGTATTTCAAAGGAAATTCAGAAAGTATTTTATAATTATCAGATGCATATATTACTCAATTGAAAGTATTTTGAAGGATATTCAGGAAGCATTTTATAATTATCAGATCCATATGTTACTCAATTGAAAGTATTTCAAAGGAAATTCAGAAAGTATTTTACAAGTACCAGATACATATGTTATTCAATTGAGTTTATGTTACTCAATTGAAAGTATTTCAAACGAAATTCAGAAAGTATTTTATAATTATCAGATGCATATGTTACTCAATTGAAAGTATTTTGAAGGATATTCAGAAAGTATTTTATAATTATCAGATGCATATGTTGCTCAATTGAAAGTATTTTGAAGAATATTCAGAAAGTATCTCGTTATCATCAGATTTGCTATTCAGTTGAAAGTATTTCAAAGGAAATTCAGAAAGTATTTTACAAGTACCAGATACATATGTTATTCAATTGAAAGTATTTTAAAGGATATTCAGAGAGTATTTCGTTATCGTCAGATATGATTGGTGTTTAAAAAGTGTTTTGATTCAATTCTACGTTCGCACAGATTGTAGATCCCCATTTTAGCAGTAGTTACTGCCGCTAATCTAGTGTTAATTACAATTTCATGTACAATCGTGAAATGAGCCGGTTACATACATCCAATAATTTCCAGCCGTATATACGTACATGTACCATGTGGTTACACACGATGCGTTCGTCCACTATTAAGACGATATTTCCTACAAATATGACACATTCAATTCACCAAATACGTACAAAATACTTACAATACTTACGGTATAGAATTTTATTCAAAATTACGTTTGACCATTTGTTAAATTGAACAAAATGTATTATTTAAAAAAAAAAAAGAAAGGAATTCATTAGTCGATCGATTACTACTTCTCCCTACAAGTTATATCCTGCAAGTGTTTAAACGAGAATTCTGTAATATCCTTTCGTAGCTCGTCCCGAAAAAGAGAAGAAAACTGGAAGATAAAGATGACAATAAATTCCCTGCCAATGTTCGTAATAACTTCAATCTCCTTTATCCTGTAAATCCTCTCCCGATAAACTATAATTTAGCAGTCAAATACGAAACTAAATAACATGTCATCCTTTTGCAATGAAAGCCCTCTTTAAAGTTCACACAGGATTACTATCTCGTAATTTTCGTTCTAAATTGTAACTAATTATTGCTCGTTTATTTCATTCAAATTAGTTATTCACATAAATATTCCTACTTTTAATTCTATCGTTGTATTTATATATTGCAAGAAATGCCAAATGCGAGATACTCTAAGTATTAAAAATACTAACAAGGGAAAATTCAGAAGTGACAATCACCGATATTAATGAAACTTTGGTATATGGTAGTACTAAAACAAAAAAATTCTTGACAGGTATTTGTTTTTATTGGCAATCATCCACATTGAAGGGGTGAAAGTCGTGGAATTCGTCCACATTGAAAGCGAAACCGTTTCTAATTATATACAGGGGAATTTCAATGAAAATTTCAGGAATAAAATCACTAAACACTAAAAATACCAAATACTATAAGCAAACTACTCAAACAAAATAATTCACATTTTTCCATTCCCAATTACATATATATCAGAGAATTAACCATTTCATTTAAAATTCCAAGAATAAAATCTCTAAACACTAAAAATACCAAACACTAGAAACAAACTACTCAACCAGAACAATTTACATTTTTCCATTCCCAATTACATATTATAAGGGAATTAACCGTTTCACTTAAAATTCCAAGAATAGAATCACTAAACACTAAAAATACCAAGTACTATAAGCAAACTACTCAACCAAAATAATTCACATTTTTCCATTCCCAATTACATATACATAAGGGAATTAACCATTTCACTTAAAATTCCAAGAATAGAATCTCTAAACACTAAAAATACCAAACACTAGAAACAAACTACTCAACTAAAACAATTTACATTTTTCCATTCCCAATTACATATATATATAAAGGAATTAACCATTTCGCTTAAAATTCCAAGAATAAAATCTCTAAACACTAAAAATACCAAGTACTATAAGCAAACTACTCAACCAAAATAATTCACATTTTTCAGTTCTCGATTATATATTACAAGAGAAGGAATTAACCATTTCGCTTAAAATTCCAAGAATAAAATCTCTAAACACTAAAAATACCAAGTACTATAAGCAAACTACTCAACCAAAATAATTCACATTTCTCAGTTCTCGATTACATATTACAAGAGAATTAACCATTTCACCAAAAGTTCCACGAAATCAACATATAACTAATGTTATCGGTAATAATACTGTGAAACTATTCATGAAAACATCACGAACAGTTCACAGACGCACGTCCATAGTTACGCCTTGGAATTGTTCTCGTATCTGGTCGCAAATCTTTGGAGAACAGTACGAGCCGCGCAACTAACCCCGGGATAAACCTAAAATGAACGACTGACCTACGTCTACCTTTACCTCCTGCTGGCCGCCGGCCCGTATATCCGTCAGCGCAATTCGCTTGATGTCTGAGCAGAGAACAGCGACCATACCGCTCTACGATCCCTCAGCCACGCGTCTACTATACAACTTGCCTGACAGCTCACGCTATATCAACACCTATTATTAGATAGATGTTTAACAGCGCGTCTACCTTGACTACTTGCAAGATGCCCGATTACGCAACACACCCGAACAATTCCACTTATCCTATCGTACATGCGCAATTTTCTATTTGCACCCTGTGATAGGGAACACGTGTTCGAACGTTATCCCTATAGCTCGATAGTTGGCGAGATTCGACGACGGGGTGGCGATGTTCTTTGATTGGGACAATGTTGCACTAGTTACCGGTTCAATTTTCACGATTTTCACAATTTTTAAAATTAGCGAAATTCTGAAAATGATCGTGAAACGATTTGGACGATTTAAGTAAAATTCGTCAAATTATCTGCTGTTGATAATCGTCAATGTTATCGAGATGTGGTAAGAAGTTTTAGGAAATTATCGTAAGGTGATTTAGTATGGAAAATTAAGGCGGTGCAAGGATTTATACGTAAAATTTTTCAAATTATCTGCTATTGATAACGATCGATTTTATTGAGATGTTGGTGCAAGGTTTTACGTGAAAATTTATCGAGTTCAAAATATACAGCTTCTAGAACTAAGATTCCAATGAAAAGCACCCTAGTATCTCTCATACAACGAAAACCATGAAATTTTTAGCAAAAGTTTAATATAAAATATTAAAGTTTCGTTCCAACAAAATTCTACAATATCTAATAACACTTGCTTAGTGATGACACATTGAACAAATAAAGCAGCATAAGAACAATATAATTTAAGAAAATAATATGAAAATAAGAGAATGTAATGAAAATGAAAACTCAATTTTTTCTTTTACTTCAGTAACGAAACAATTGCCGTTTAAGATTATCGAACAATTTTTTCCATAAAGAAGCTTCACGTGTAACGTTGCATTTCATTATTTCTACAGTCTCCATATGTTACTTGTTAAACGTCACTCGGTTAACCATAAAGGAACTCCTGTGGTTACACATACAAGGCCTTGCATCACTCACCACAATTCTGTTCTACTTGCTCGAACAAATACGGTATCATTTCACTTGTCTGACCACGTAGCATCCCATTCCGCTTCGCTTAGGCGTGGTTCCACATGCTGTCTTATACTACTTGTCGAGGCTGCGTACGAACCTAATTCTCTGCCTTCCATTCCTCTCTCGTGCTTTCGTATTGCGTTCCGTTCTTTATATTCTGTTTATTTCTCGCTTAACTTCGCGCAATTTCTCGTTTACGTCAAGCTTCAGTCCGATCTACGCTTTAGCTTGCCTTTATATCGATTTTAGTATCGTCTTACGTTTCGATGTCAGTTCGAACCCGTCACTTTTGCAAATTATTAGGTGTACAAATTAATTCGGTGCCTTTTTTTTGTTTTTTTTTTTGAAAAAGTCTCGAAGACTATCGACTCAAAATCGCCGCACTTTTTCAAAGATGGAAATCAGGGAATTGAGTTTCTCAAGAAATGGGAAAAAGTCGTTCAAAATAACGGAGATCATTTTGAACATTAAAATTGCGTTTGATTTTTTGTGAAATCAACATTTAAGTTTGTGAAAAGAGTCGTAAAACTTAGGAATTCATTGTGGATACTTGATGTCACGATTAGTATAATGAAATAATCTCATATTGCGTAGTTTTTTTAATGTTACAACGAAAAATAAATTGCTTTAAAAATCGAGCTACGCGAATTCACATTTGATAATTATTCATGCATACACCCTTTTTATACGTTAAATTGAATATTCATTATTTAGGTTATTTTAATTTTCTACTTTATTATAAAATTGTCCTTTTTGCAAGAGCTCGTATAAAATTCGAATATATTTCATTATACGCTAATTTTACATTTTTTGCTTGAAAATTATGAATAGCATTGTATTTAATGATAGATTCTTATGAAAATTCATCGAAGTACTTAGAAGTTTGAAGATATCCAGGAGAACTGTTGATACAGTGCAAGTGATATATGTAAAGAAGAAGTGAACCGTTCTGTCAGTAGTAGAGGAGTACGTACAATCAGACAGAGAATTAATTTTCGACGGATTAATATTCCAAGATTTGATTTTTAATAGATTCTGAATATGTCGCTATGACAATAACATTACTGA
>NW_017100385.1:1330636-1336653 GCF_001263275.1 Habropoda laboriosa | reverse complement strand
ATGTACATTCTACTAAACCTCTGCGTACTAAAACTATTATACACAGTGTCCTATAAAACAGTATTAATTATTACTCCCTATTTTCAAGTTATTGTTTCACCAAGAATCACACACTTCTCACAATTTCTACATTTTATTTATTTTCGTTAAACTTCGTTCTGTATTTCAGCACCTTAGACTTACTCAGTACGAAACTTCTCAATTTCGCCAATATTTTCCCCTGTACGTCGTTGCGCTCACAGCAAATTAATGCCCTAACGGCGATATTCTGATAATTAATGAGAGATGGTGAAGAAAAGACACTGGATATTGAGCTACTCTATTGATAAATGTATAATTGATACCGAGTTCAACTGTACAGAGAGTGATGTATTGTAGTAGTCTCGCAATGCTAATGTCTGTTTCGCTGGTATGTTGGTGTATATATAAGCTGCAGCTGTTTCCCGATTGGTGGTTGTGGTATGAAAGTGGAAAAGTGCGGTGTGTTGTCTGATTGATCGACTGAAACTCTTCTTTTTGGGGGATCGAATTTATTAGCAACAGTAGCTTTATTTTTTTATTGCTGCAAGTGTTTTTAGCTTCTTCTAGAGCATGCATTGTTCGATCGCAGCGCAGGTTCGTCCGCGAAGAATACACGGTGGTCTTTGAATTGTATGTCGACTATTCGGTGTATGACTTTATTGGAAACATATTTGGACCGTTATATGTTCTTAGTCTGTTCTTTTAGTCTTAAGCATTTTCGTGTTCCGATGAGTGTGCCCGGGTGATGTGTGTTATGTTGCGATTCATTTTTCTTTTTTCCAGTCCATTGTTAGCGTCTCACAGAATGTATAACGTGTTTTTCTTTACATATTATTCCAGTATTTAACAAATAATTTGTAGAAACTGACGGAAAAAGTTTTGAGGGAACCAACGGGAATCGAACCCGGGACCGCCGGCTTAGCAAGCCGAGGCTTTGCGCACTACGCCAACTGCTCCCCCTATATTTCCCCTGCTCGATTTCCTATTTGGGCACGGAGGCCCCGATTAAAAATCTGTTAGACTTAATAGTTCAGATCGGTCGGATACGCGAACATTCCCTTTTCCCCTTTCACACCTCGATCTCTCTGAAAAAACAAAAATCATCTGGAAACTTACCTGCCGGGCCAAATGTTGAGCGGTCATATTATGCTTGTCCCTCTCCTTCTCCACCGCTATCAACTGTTTCTGAGCCTCCATGACATCTTGCATCGAGCTGTCGAGCTCGTGCTCGATCTTTCGTCTGCTGTACTCGCACACGACCATCTCGTGATTCAGCCTCTTAATGTGATCACCGAGGGTCTCCTTGGTACGCGCCAGGATGTTCTTCTCGCGCAGGATGATATCCATCTCTTGCTGCTTCTCAATTTGCTGCTTCTGAAACGTGAGCATCTGGTGCTCGGCGTTCTTCGCCCTGGCCAACGTCTGCTTCAACTGTTCCTCAAGGGACGATCGTTCGTTCTCCGCCTTCTGCATCCGTTTCACGGACACCTCTTTTTCCGTTTTGTACCTCGACACTTCTTCTTTCATTCTGTACGATCGAGAAGTAAATTGCGTGAAGAGGAAGATCATTGTTCTGATACGGTAGAGAGAAGATTTTTATATTTGTAGGATCACGAGCATTTCTTGCCTTCGCTCGTCCGGAGTAAGATTTGGAAGAGAGGAGATAGCGTTGATAGAGTTGATAGCGTGGAACGAAAGTGTGTGTGGTTCATAGTTGACGTAAACATTTACTTTTGTTTTATTTGCTATTGTTGCTAAGCTATTATTATTATTACTTTAATACACTTTCCGGACTTGAACCACCAGTCCAAATTAAATGCCACATATTCGGGAACGATTTTATAATTTTTCTGATATCAGAGAGAGGATAACTTAGAAATTTAAGAGAAATTTCACTTTCTTTATGAAAATATTCTTCCTCTTATCCGTTTAATTTTGAACAGATTTAAGATACAGGATCTCGATAAAAGTAAATTGAGCCAAAAATATAAATGCTACTACTTCCACTGCTCTGAGATTAATATTGCACGAATAAAAGTGTCACGTTTTATCCTAATATCCTCCGTAATATAATGGGGGGAAAATTGAACACTAGAAGCACCAGCTGGGTCAAAATGATCCATTAGCAACTTTCCGAAAAAGAGAGTCCGATTTCACTATTTTTTCCCAGTTCGTTAAATACAGTGATTGAATTGAAATGCAATATTATTTCATTTCAGTCGCAGAATATATTAGTTCCTTTACTGAATTTGTCCGCAGAAAATCTGGTCAATTGTTTTCTCTTAATAAATGATAACCAAAATTTGAAACAACTTTCAAGCACCAAAATTCAGTAACAAACGTTTATTTACAAGTGAAAAATAGCGTCTGAGCTGTCAGACTCTTGCATCAAACCACGTATAAAAGAAATATACAAGGAATACGTTAAACGTCTATAGCAAAACTATTCTTCTTCGTCGACGGAACGCCACACGACACATTCCCATTTTTCCCCTTTCTTTTTAATACGAGCAAATTCGTTTTGTCAACAGGATAATTCATCCAGCGGCTTCCTCCGGGGAAATATATGACAATTTGCATAGCAATTATACAACGGGCGTGCGTATCGACGCGCATTGTAATGCAAAATTTAATGGAAAATAAATTTCCAGCCCCGGTTCTGCCGATCTGGACCACGCGCTCGCGAATATAATTTCATAAATAGCCCGGCGAATAATGTTTCTCGCGTTAGCTCATGCGCCGCAATCAATTACATTCCGGTCGCGAGCGCGATATTTTATTAGCGGAAATCGAAATAATGTGTGTCGCGGCGTTCGTTCCGGCGAAAAAGAAAGGAACATGTCGGTTCTCGGTGATTTAAGCTTAATTAGATCGTCGATTCGCGAACAATTTCGTATCGATCTTCGTGGAAGAGAATCCGTGAAAGTGTTCGGATTATACAAAGTGTGCTCTGTTACGTTCGTTCATTTGTGCACTGTGCGATAAAGAAACCGAGGTGCAACGTTGCAGGTACTGTTCGAATATTTAAGGGGATTGGATGTGAATGTTCGTAGCGAGTGACTGAGTTTCGAGTTTTCGGGGTTGTCGGAGAAGAATGTTTGAACCGAGTGCTCGAGATTAGGGTGTGAAAGAAAAGTGCATTTCCACTGAAGATTTTTGGTGGATGTGACCAAACGTGTCCTGGGAACGTCTGAATGTCTGCTTGGCTTGTCTGAATTGAGCGAAGAGGGACGGCGAACTAGAGGAAAAGTGAACGTGCGGGTAAAAGAACATACCGGGTGTCTCGGATTTTTTCGATCAAACTTTGTCAAACTTCGCCAGTATGTTCCGTAGGTATAGCTAAGAGAAAAGTGTTATATAAACATAGGTCGTTGGACGCTTCGTTACAAAGTTATAGCAAAAATACGAAAGACGAAGAGAATGGTAACGAGCTTGCGGTTACTACGATGCAAGCAAGCTTCAAACGACCTATGTTCATATAACACTTTTCTCTTACTTGTACCCATAGAACATACTGACGAAGTTTGACAAAGTTTGATCGGTAAAAACTTGGACACCCTGTATAGTGTGAAAGATGCGTGGGAGAGTTAGCTATTGATTGGAGTTGTTGAGTAGTGTATTACGTTGTTAAAGTTGAATATTGTGTTGTACTTTCACGCTACTTTAACATACATATACAGGGTGTTCCGTTTGACTGGAAACGGTGGAATATCTCTAAATGAATTGTAGTTATGAAAAAAATGTTCTTACAAAAGTTGTTCGGTATATAGGGGGACGTTAGGTGGCCCAAAAAATTTTTCCGTAGGTGTAGCAGTGGGAGAGGTAGACAAAACGCTTTGTACAGTACTATCAAAGAGTAGCATTACCTGACTATAGCGTGTCTTGTCTCTTTCAGTTGCTTATCTTTGTCGGCGACTTCTTTGTCCAAACTCTGAATTTGATTATTAGCGCTCTCCAGGTCCGTTTCGAGGTTTAATTTCTTCACGGAGAGCTTGGTGAGTTCTTTCTGCATCTTTTCAGAGGATATCCGGTTCTCTTTCAGCAAACTCTCCAGTTTCAGCACGTTCGCAGCTGCAGCTTTTATCGACGCGTTTGCTGTCTAGCGAAATGTTCCAAACAATTAATCTTAAATAATGAACAATAACTGAGAGATTATTTTTCGCCGATGGCAAATCGTTTCAACGATAACAAATTGCTCGTGCAATATTACGCGGCAACGTTCCGATAAAGTTAACAAGCGTTTTTGTTAATTCTTTGAATACTATCGTTGGAATGCTTCAAGTGAAAAATGATTCTACCCGTTTCTATTGAATAACGACTTTTTGATCCAAATTTCGGTGGATAATTTATATAAACAGGAACACAGAGGAATATTTAAATGACATGGAAATGGGTTGTATATAACGCTTGTATAGAGTGCAGTATCTCTGAATTATTCTGAATATATGTACGTACATCGTCGGTTGAAAAATTAAGAATTCCAAAATGAACAATAAGAATAACAGTAAGTAGAAAAATTCTATCATACGACAAAAAATATTACATTTTTGCAACTTTTATACAAAATTGTAATTTAAACTTAAATTCTAGCTTTACCATTTTCTTCTATATTAATTATGTTTTATTTTGATGATTTAATACAAGCTTAATAATACACTTCAGTTATTTTTCAGTTAATAAAAATCATTTTATCACTTGTTGCACTGCCTCCTCTAGATAAACAAGGTTTTAATCAGCTACCTTAGCGTTGCTCTAAATTAACACGATCTTAATTATCTGCTCCAGAGTTACCCTAAATTAACAGGAATTTCGTCGTTTACCATAATACTGTCCTAACATAACACAAATTAAATCATATATATAATAATTTGCCATGAGATCATTCTAACATACACAAATGTAACCGATAATTTTTTTCAATTATATCTTTTAATATTTCTCTACAATAATAATAACTCGTGAAGAATTTAATTTGAAATTTTAACCTTTTAATAATCTGTTATTAAAGAGAAATTTTTGATAATAAAAAGTTTTAATTCAAGAAATTAAAATTAAAAATTAAGAAATGCCAAAACAAAAGATTTCACGGATTACGTACTGAACTCTGCCGCAGCGAAAGGGTTAAGGGCACTTCCGACCCGCTTATCCAATACTTTTTAATCATCGTCCCGTTTCCGAGCGGAATAAATCATACGCTTAAATTACTCAAACGCTTCCACGAGAGGCTATCAGCAACATGTATCTTCACGAAGTCATCCAACAAGTTTCCCGACGAGAACTTTTCGTCCTAGCGATTGAAGCCGCGTCTTGCAACCGCCTGGTGATCATCTGGCGGAGATAAGCTTTGTTCTCGAAATCGTTCCATCGACTACTTCGAACTCGCTATCGCGACCGGCCGTTGCATCCTCTCCTTTCTGTCCTCGTTCGTGGAAACTTGTTGAACTTTCGCGTGCATTTCGAAAGTGAGAAGCATTATTATTTAGACGAAACAGCCCTTACTTTGAAGACATAGCGAATGAATAAACAGAAGGCTACAACAATTGTTCACAGAAAGGATTGGAAAATCTGAATATAATTCACTGAACTATAAATCTTTTAAACATTAGAACTGAAACACGGTGTTTAGAAATTCTTCAAAATAATTCGTTAATTTTTCCTACGAAAAATGGCACAAATCGTTGAAAAGTCCTGCACTATTCGAAGAGCATTAACCCTTTGCACTCGAAGGCCCTTTTTTCTATGAGGAAGTAGCAAAAATTAATGTAATTTTTATTCCAAGCTGGTTCTTTCAAACTACTTCACTGCTGAGATCCCTAAACATGTAGTGAACAATTGACGGAGGTCCATAGACCTGCTGTCTTGGTAAATATCATCCTTAGAGTTGCCTCTAATGTCGCTTCTTAGTCGCCTCTCGGGCGCAAAGGGTTAATATTTTCTATAAACAAATACACGAATGTTAAACACGGCGTTTAGAGATTCTTCACCTCTAGATCGGC
>NW_017100385.1:1324710-1330611 GCF_001263275.1 Habropoda laboriosa | reverse complement strand
TCGTCCTCTACCTTCTGTCTGCCTCGTCTCTCCTTCGAAATTTCGCTGAGCTGCATATCGAGATGCTCCTGCATCTCGTCCATCTGATTCCCAATCACACTTGTCCTCTTCTCCAGTTCTTCCG
This sequence comes from Habropoda laboriosa, assembly GCF_001263275.1. Taxonomy (NCBI): domain Eukaryota; kingdom Metazoa; phylum Arthropoda; class Insecta; order Hymenoptera; family Apidae; genus Habropoda; species Habropoda laboriosa. The sequence goes on along the minus strand of NW_017100385.1, from coordinate 1,330,487 downwards.
TGTATAACGACATATTCTTCAACCGTTGCTTCAACGTGTCCACCTCGCTCATCAACTTCTCCTTCTCCTGTATCAAACTCTCCTTTTGTTTGCTTACACTGGTACTGTTTAACACAATGAAATTCTATTACATACGTTTAAATGGGCGTTTTATTCGAAGGCGATTAATTATGAAGGAAGAATGCCTGGAGAAAAGGAAAATGAGTGATTAATTTCGAGTGTATTTGTAAAGTAATTTGGTAGGAGTTGAGATACTTTTTGTCTGAAATTTTGAAATTAAAATTCCAAATTCTTAGCTGTAAATTTATTATTTTGAAAATTCAGGTGAAAGTACGCAAGGGACAAGAATCAAGGGTTAAATTAAGGGCAAAGTGTGGGCGAAAAAATATTCAAAGCGCCTGTGTTATTTCGTGCTGCAAGATATCGTTGGAATTAAACGCAAAGATATAGTAGGATTGATATATATATTCTTGATAGAGATTACATTGCATCGAACTGCATTGGAAAAGACTGAACTGTAACAATTGAAAATCGGGCGCGAGGCCCAGAAGCGCCTCCACCGTGCTAGATGGCGTTGGTCGTGTTACCAACCGATTGCGGGCAGGGCTCCGCCTTTACCGACTGATTTACAAGCCTATAATAATTGTAAAATAATTCAGTGATATATAATATTTTCTCTAAAAATTCACAGAAATTAATTAAATTTGAGAAAAAGTAAAACCTGAAGAGTTGCCCTGCGCATGCGCGAAAGCGACGCGGGTAGCGCGGCCCACGCTGATCGGCAATTGTTACCGATCCTTTTTTGTTGTTATTCTAGACATGGAATCTCCGCCACGTGTGTGGTTCGAGTCTCAGTGTTCGTAATATTGTAATCCATACTTACTCTAATGCATATAGTTTAATAATGTAGCGTATAGTTCAATAAAACCCCAACCTAACCTTTATTACCGAGATAAAAAATAGGAACATTAGTATTTCTGTTAGAAAAATGAATGTAAAAGATTTTTCAACAGAAAGCTGAATACAGTAAATTCTCTACAAGTGTCAGTCCGCAAGGAACCTGACGTTTTTTTATCCCGAAATTTTTCTTAACATATTGATGAGATTTTTCTGATAAAAATGACATCAAACACGACATAAGTAAATGTTGTTCAAATTATATCGTGTTTGATCTCATTTTCATCAGAAAAATCTCACCAACATGTTAAAAAAAATTTCAGATGAAAAAAGTAAAATTAAAGAAATTATATTTTTCTATTATGAATTGTCGAGCCGTGAAATCTCGTAAAAGAAACCGAGTGGTGTAGCGTTACACGCCTGACTGACAGCGAGCGAGATAACATATGTAGGTGCAGCAATGACGCAGCCTAGGCGTAGGACCATCTATACTGACACTTGTAGAATCCAAACTGACTGACACTTGTGGAAAATTTACTATACACAGAAATCATTAAAACTGATTGGAACTTTTATTAAATGTGTAGTATTGGGGCCTTCATACCCAAATAGGAAACTAACAAGGGAAAATATAGAGGGAGTGATTAGCGTAACGCGCAAAGCCTCGGCTTGCTAAGCCGAAGGTCCCGGGTTCGATTCCCGTTGGGTCCCTCAATATTTTTCCGTCGTCGATTCCTACAAATGAAAGCATTTTTATTTAATAAGCAGTTTATTAAAGATGATTAAGAACTGTAAATGCCTAGATTGTACCATTTTATTGAACAGTAATTGTTAGATAAAAGAAAAGTTATCTGGTACGAAAACTTAAATATTCGTTTAAGATTGCATTTGTCACATTGGCTGTTTGATTACATCCTTAATAGGAGGGTTTTCAGTTCGACTGGTCAGAATACAGAGGACTTGAGGGACCTGACACACACACGACACGAGTCTCATAGGACACAATAGAGACGACGCCAATTTCCCGAGACACGATAACGATGTCTCCGCACTCGAGGGGCAGAACTTCCGAAGATTTTCGATTCATGCGATTCAGTTCTGGTAATCTGGAACTTTCGAAATTCTAACGGCAACAGTTGCGAGCTTGGAAAATAATGCAACGTGAGTATTGTGAATCTTCGTTGGATACGTAAAATTAGGCAGAAGTAAATTCGTCGTCGAGATTTCATAGAAATTGATGAAAATGATGTGCAGTTTGTCGTTGACGAAATTTAACGACAACGATCTCATATTTAATATAAGGAATTTTTTAAACTTACATTTCAATTTTTACTGTTTTAATTTTGAAGTTAGTAAACAAATACAAATATTACTTCTACTATTATACATTTACTATAGTGTATTCCATGTTAACATTAACATTAATTAATTTGAAATAAATAAGATATAGAATATTTAGTAAATTTTGGCGTATTCAACATTTTTTAAGTTTCCAGAAATAATACGATACGATATCTAAATTAGGAAAAATCCAGAATCCTGGAATATATGTAAATCCTTTTTAACACGTTCAAAACCCGTATTTCGGCATATTTAAAATTCTGAAGTTTTGGAAACTAATACGACACGAAATCTGAATTTCAGAAAACTCCGAATTCTTATAAAAAAAGAAAAACACTCAAATATAAAAAAATAAAATAAAAATAAAAAAGAATTAAACCATCCAAAAATAAAAAATAAGCAAGTAATATGTAGAAACAAAGCATTGGAAGTACTCAAAGAAGAATAACGCAAGTGCAAAACCTGGTATAAAAGAGAAGAACAGAAGAGGGAAGAAAAATTGCATCCAGAGGAACCGAAGTAACAAAAGAAAAACAAAAGGGCCAACGATATACATATCAGAAATGAAGCAAATGTTGTCTAAAGTTTAGGTCGCCCGTTCCTATTAAGCAATTAGAAGGCTGTCGCGAAACAGGCGACATCGATCCGCTGTTTCGGCCCTTTCGTGAGCCCCAGGATTTGGCCGGAAGTTAAAAGATAGCCTCCGCCACAGGCCCTTTGTCGGGAGAAACGAAGCACAACATCTTTACGAGCCACTACGCCACAAGCTACGGTCCCGTTAGAAGGGAATTGCATTCTGACTGTGTTGACTGAACTGAGGACGCCAACAACGGACACGCTTCTCTTCCCTAGGGATTAAACTCAGGACATCCTCGTACCTTCAATCTGATCACGATGTACACATACGTACATACACGTGAGCGGTGTCGCGATGACGACGTCGTTTACAGTGTTATCGCGAACCTTGCCAGGCGAATTGACGCGATTTCGGGGACGAATTTTTCCGAAATTTTCGAACAATTCGGAGGTACAGAAAGAATCTCGACCCTTTGTCCACGTGTTACGTCACTGTGACGGAGCGTATCAGACGTGTGAAGATTTAAGACGACGAAATTGAATTTTTTCTGTAGAAGTGTAGATACTGTCACTTTGGGAATAACGAAATATTTAAATATATTTTTTTTTTTTGTAATTATACGTTTGTGTGCAATAGTGAAATTCGCGATTTTCCTTGGACTGTTGATGGAGCTAGGAAAAATATTTATTTATCGAAGAGATGTCACCTCGAAAGTAATGAAAAATAAAAGATTTTGGTCTTTAAATGTTGTTCACGTACAATAGTGAAATTCGTGATTTTCTTTGGATCGTTGATGGAGCTAGCGAAAAATTTTGCTTATCGAAAAGATTACATTGGAAGTCACAATCACTATAAGTTAGAGACTACTTTACAAATTTTTTTTCGTAACTACTTTTTACTTTGGTCAAGCATCCTGTGCTTGAATTCTGTGGTGAATGAAGAAGGTTGCTCAGTAGTCCTTAATTTACTGTATTTATTGTGCTCACTAATCCCTAATTTATCAGAATTGTAGAAAAATATTGAAGAATACGTAATGGTATTCTACAACATAAGAATAGTTGCATTTATTTAAAAAATGGAAAAATTTCAATCGTAACAACTTTTCACGTCCCTCAGTCCATCGCTTTAATTTCCTTTAAATTCTCAGAAAAGAAGAAAATCCACGTGCACGGCGATTTTACTCTTAATAACCAATTTTCATTTACTCCTTTAGCAATAATTATGTTACAGGATTCGAAGGAAGTAGGGTAGATATACAGGGTGAGTCTTCTAACATGACGACTTCAAATAACTCGTAAGTTATTCGTTGTACGAAAAAATGTTTCAAACAAAAGTTGCATGGTATCTAGGGGGATGTAGAATGCTCTAATCTGTTTTTTATTACCTTACTCTTTTATTGAGATATTAGGGTCACATTCAGTTTTTTAAATGGAATGTCTGATATTTTTTTTCGATTTCGGATAAATCGTCAGATTTTGTGTAAAAAAGTATTATTACAAAGTGGGACTTAAAACGAATAATTACCGAGATATCTTCAAATTAATAATCTGCTATTAGAAAATACGCTCAGCCAACGTGATTCTTAGCACGACTTTGTTTACTTGTTTTATAAATATCTCAGTAATTATTCATTTTAAGTCCCACTCTGTATGATACTTTTTTGCGCAAAATTTGACGATTTATCGAAAAAAAATATTAGACGTTCTATTTAAAAAACTGAAGGTGGCCCTAATATCTCAATAAAAGAGTAAGGTAATAAAAAGCAAACTGTAACACTGTATGTCCCCCTAGATACCGTGTAACTTTTGTTTGAAACATTTTTTCGTACAACGAATAACTTGCGAGTTATTTGAAGTCGTCATGTTAGGAGACTCACCCTGTATATTAAGAAACGGTACAAAGCTGTAAAGGAAGAGAAGAGAACTTACTCTTCGCCAGCAGCCAGTTGCCTGTTCTTCTGCGCGATTTCCTGGCTCAGTTGTTGAACGTTCAATCGCATGTTCTCGATTATGTCCTGCGCGTTTTGCTCACGCGTATGAGCTGCGTCCGCTCGCTTCATCGCGTTTATCACTTCATGTTTCAGCCTCTCGATCTCCTCGTTATCGTTCGTGACCGTTCGCCTTAACTCCGATACCTTTTCCTCATGCTGAATAACTTCTACCTGGTGTTTAGCGTTTTTATTTCAATTTTTTAACGATCTTCAACTCGACGTACAAAATTTTGGTGAAATGGAAGTGCTTTGAAACAAAATTTTAATACTGCAGTAGTATAATTAAAATTTGCTGATTTGCTTTGTTTCGCAGTAACGGCATTTTCACTTTAGAATTTCTTTTTTGGTATGTAGTTTTCCGTTTGAGTTCAACATTCGGTGCTTCAATTCTGCGACGAATGAAGAGGGTTGCTTGGTAGTTTATAAATTGTTCTTTAACAATTGAACGTAATTGTAAAAACAGTTTTACACGTGATAGCTCGCACTGCGAGGAAAATTTGATGTTTAGGTTTGAACAAATCTGTATTAACCCTTTCGCGACTAGCGCCGGTTATATCCGGCACTCACTAAATCAGAGCTGCTTAACTTCTTGCTCACGAGCAAATTTCCCCTCCCGAAGTTCCCCCACTATGCGACTGAGATGATCTCGCTGGAGTTGCGGGGGCGGGGGGGGGGGGCCCCCCCCCCCCGCCCCCGCAACTCCAGCGAGATCATCTCAGTCGCAAAGTGGGGGAACGTCGGGAGGGGAAGTTTGCTCGTGAGCAAGAAGTTAAGCAGCTCTGCACTAAATGCTTCGCACTGGCTAGCGCCGGTTATAACCGGCATCCACTAATAAGCTCGTCGCCTCGACAGCTCAAAGTGAAGATTTATTTTAAAATACAGAACAAGGGCTCGACAACATTCCCTTTATCCGATACATACTTAAGTCCTCTGCTGTTCCAAGGAAATCCTCTAAGATTTTACACGGACACA